>NC_022016.1:1970654-1971993 GCF_000317375.1 Microtus ochrogaster
GCTGTTACTGCAAATCACCATCACACCTAAATTCTAATGTCGTTAACACAGGAAGTACTCTACAAGCAACCAAAAGAGAAATGGAAATACCAATCTAGTTTCAAATTCTTTGATATCCAATGCTGCAAACTATATAGGGCAATGGTGGCACAAAGCTTATGGGAGTAACCAATCATTTCCTGATTTGACTTAAGGCCCAATTCATGAGAAGAAACCCATACTCCTCACTGCTGTACTCCTGGGTGACAAAAAAAAAAAAAAGCACAAACTAGGTAGCACAGAGACCTAAGGAAAACCATATGCTATTAGTATTAAAAAGCATTGATTAAATATATTCTGTTATATTCATATGTTTGTGCCTTATTCAGCCATAATAAGCTCTAAATTAGATATCTCTATCAAATATGTGCCCTCAGAGCTTAGGGAATCCCTTGGAAGAGGAGACAAAAAAAGTAAGAGTTAAAGGAGATAAAAAAAAAATGTCAGGACAACAAGGACTCTAAATTAACTGAGAATAGTTTATATGAACTCGCAGATATTGATGGAGCAAGCACAAGGTCTGGAAGTGTCTGTACCAGGCCTTCTGGGTATATAGTAGAGCTTTTCAGTTCCATGTTTTTATGGGATGCCTGAGTGTGTGAACTAGTGGGTCTCTGATTTTTGTTCTCCTTTTCTATGGTCTCTTTTCTTTTGGTTGGTTTCCTTGCACAAATTCTATATGATAGTTTTTGTTTTGTCCTATTATATTTTATCTTGGGTAGGTAGAATTAACACAGTAAATATGACAATATTACCAAAGCAATCTACAGATTCAATACAATGCCGAGCAAAATCCCAGCAAAATTCTTCAAAGACCTTGAAATAACAATACTCAACTTCATATGGGAAAACAAAAAACCCAAGATAGTCAAAACACTCCTGTACAATAAAGAGACTTCTGGAGGCATCACAATCCCTGACATCAAACTCTACTACAGAGCTACAGTGATGAAAACAGCCTGTTATCGGCATAGAAACAGGCAGGAGGACCAATGGAACGGAGTCAATGATGCAGATGTCAACCTACATACCTATTAACACCTGAATTTTGACAAAGAAGCTAAAATTATACAATGAGAAAAAAAAAGGATCTTCAACAAATGGTGCTAGCATAACTGGATGTCAATATGTAGAATAATGAAAATGAATCCATATCTATTCCCATGCAAAAAACTCAAGTCAAAATGGATTAAAGACCTCAATAAAAATCAAACTACACCAGATGAAGGTTCTATGGTGATATGCAAGATATTCATCAGTATTGCTATAGGATAGGGTCATTTCAGGTTCCCTATCCTCA
>NC_022016.1:1973288-1977967 GCF_000317375.1 Microtus ochrogaster
GGAGAGGAGTGGGAGGAGGGGGAGAAGGGTGGGAGGAGGGAGAGGTAAATGGGAGGCTGGGAGGAGGGAGGGGGAAACTTTTTATTTTCCTTTTCTCAATAAAAAAAAATGTTATGTCAAAAAAAAATCAAACTACACTAAACGTCATAGAAGACAAAATGGGAAGTAGCCTTCAATGTATGGGCAGAGGAGGTCAAATTCTAAATATAATCTCAGTAGCACAGATACCAATAAATAATTGGGACCTCCTGAAACTGAGAAGATTCTATAAAGCAAAGGACACAGTCAATAAGACAAAATGGCAGCCTGCAGAATGGGAAAAGATCTTCACCAACCCCACATCAGGCAAAGAACTGATCTCCGATACATATAAAGAACTCAAGAAATTAGACATCAAAATTCCTAATAACCAAGTTAAAAATGGGGTACAGAACTAAACAGAGAATTTTGAACAGAAGAATCATAAATGGCCAAAAAACACCTAAGGAATAGATCAACATCCTTAGCCATCAGGGAAATACAAATCAAAACAACTCTGAGATACTACCTTACACCTGTCAGAATGAGTATGTTAAAAACCCCAATAATAGCTTATGCTGGAGAGGATGTGGAGTAAGGGTAATAACACTCATCCATTGCTGGTGGGAATGCAAACTTGTATAACTACTTTGGAAATCAGTATGGCAGTTTCCTCAGAAAATTAGGAATTAACCTATCTCAGGATCCAGCAATATCACTCTTGGGCTTATACCCAAAAGACGCTCAATCATATTACAATGACATTTGTCCAACTATGTTCACAGCAGCATTATTTGTTATAAGCAGAACCTGGAAATGAACTATATGCCCCTCAACCAAAGAATGGATAAGAAAATGTGGCACAATTGCACATTAAAGTACTAATCAGTGGTAAGAAAAAATGACATTCTGAATTTTGCATGCAAATTGATGGAACCAAAAAGCACCATCCTGAGTGAGGTAACCCAGATCCCAAAAGATGAATATGTACTCACTCATATGTGGATATTGAGCCTATACTTCATTATCATAGAGAAGCCAAGTAACATATAAAGATCCATCTGAAAAGTCAAAATAGACAAGATCACCTAACAAAATTGGGAACTTATTGGGTGGGGGAATAAGGGAGGGTGGAAGACAAAGAGAAGCAGACAAGGAGAGAGGTGAGTAGAACTTGAGAGAACAGGATAGTTGAGATGGAGAAAGGTCAAAGATAAGGCAATGAAAGAGATATCTTGATTGTGGGAGCCATTATGGGGTTAGCAAGAAACCTGGCTATAGAAAAGTTCCCAGGAATCCACAAGGATGACTCCATCTAAGACCCTAAGCAATAGAGGAGAGTGTGCCTAAACTGGCAATGCCCTGTATCAGACTGATGAATATCTTTAATATCATCATAGAATCTTCATCCAACAACTGAGGGAAACAGAGGCATAGACCCTCACTGGACACTGGACTAAGCTCTCAAAGACCACTTGAAGAGTGGGAGGAGTGAGAATATGAGCAAAGAGATCAAGACCATGAGGGAGACACCCACTGAAACAGTTTACCTGAGCTAATGAGAACTCACCAATACCAGCTGAACTATAAAGGAACAAGCATAGGACCAAACTAGTCCCTCTGAGTGTGGTTGACAGTTGCATGATTGGGGCAGACTGAGGGGCCACTGGAACTGGCATCAGGATTTATCACTCCTGCTTGTTGTGGCTTTTGGGGCGTCTATTCTCTTTAGATGTATACCTTGCTCAGCCTAGATATAGTAGTGAGGGCCTTGGACCTTCCCCAAAGCAATGTGCTTACCCTCTCTGAGAAATGGATGGGGCGTGGGGTGAGTGGTAAGTGGAGGGAATGAAAGGAGGGAAGGGAGTTGGAACTTGAATATGTATCTATAATTTAAAAAAAAGATAGTTTGTTTTCTTTTTAAAAAATAAAATGGAAAAATATTGTCTCATTCTGTCTTAACTACACCACTGATAAGCCCTTCTACTTTAGGGAGAAGTAATATGGCATTCAGAAAATGTAAATGAACGTCAATCAATTTGGGGCTGACAAGATTTGAATTTCCCTTAGGTTGATATACAAATTTAGGCAAGTTCCACAATTTCCAAGTGTTTTTAATCTCCTCTAATGGAGTTAAGAAATCTTCCACAGGACATTCTGCTATCGTATTACTAATATCAGTGAAATAAAAAAATCACGCAAAACTGAATTTTGAACAGCATTTTCCTGACATTGGAAGCAAACCATTCTTTTTGCAGCAGAAGCCATTGGTGCTAACAGAGTCTTTAAGAAAAATACAGAAAAATATTTCTAGATTGGAAACAGCAAAATAGCTGTTGTTAATTCTTCAGTGGGATATTTCTTGGATCCTTTAATCATTAGTTCAATGTTTCTATAAACATGATGGCAATAAAGGGACCACTCTGTGTTTTGTGTAGGGAAATGTGCCTATTTAGTACTCAATCAATTCTTGAGTAAAGCATTCAAATTCTGAACTTCCGCTATTAGATTCACAAAGCAAACTCTACCACTTAAGACTTTTCTGTTTATAATCATCTCCATTTCCCAATCGCCAAAGAAATGAGAAAAGATGTATGAAAAAATGGCATTTCATTGACATACGGCAGACAATAAAATGAGATTATTATGTCCAATGTACATGAATATTTTAGAGTGATTCCCAGAGAATGCTAAATAAATCTCTTAAACTTCTGCAACTGCAGAAAGCTTGTAGCTCTCTCATTTCACTCTGCTTTCTGCTTCATGAGTTTTAAATGAATTTTGTCACTAGACTCATGTGGGCCATTCCTTATTCTATTTATTCTACTTCGATCATTCTCCAAAGGGTTCAATGTATTTATCCTTTTTGATACTCTTGGATTATTTATTTATTTATTTATTTATTTATTTGGCTTTTGTGGAACTTGTAGCTATTTTTTTTATATTTTTTTTCTTTTTATTAAAAATTTCCACCTCCTCCCTCTTCCCATTTCCATCTTCCTCCCCCTACTCTCCCTCCCCCACCCCCTCCAGTCCAAAGAGCAGTCAGGTTTCCCTACGCTGTGGGAAGTTCAAGGTCCTCCCGCCTCTATCCGGGTCTAGGAAGGTGAGCATCCAAACAGACTAGGCTTCCACAAAGCCAGGACATGCAGTAGAATCAAAATCCAGTGCCATTGTCCTTGGCTTCTCAGTCAGCCTTCATTGTCAGCCACATTTAGAGAGTCCAGTTTGATCTCTTGCTCCATCAGTCCCAGTCCAGCTGGCCTTGGTGAGCTCCCAATAGATCAGCCCCATCATCTCAGTGGGTGGGTGCACTCCTCGTGGTCCTGACTTCCTTGCTCATGTTCTCCCTCCTTCTACTCCTCATTTAGACCTTGGGAGCTCAGTCCGGTGCTCCAATGTGGGTCTCTGGCTCTATCTCCATTCATCGCCAGGTGATATGCAAGATATTCATCAGTATGGCTATAGAATAGGGCCATTTCAGGTTCCCTCTCTTCAGTTGTCCAAGGTACTAGCTGGGGACATCTCCCTGACACCTGCGAGCCCCTCTAGAGTCAAGTCTCTTGCCAACCCTAAGATGGCTCCCTTAATTAGGATATATGCTTCCCTGCTCCCATATCCACCCTTCCTTTATCCCAACTATCCCATTCCCCCAAGCTCCCCCCATCCTACTGTTCTCACTTTTCTCTCCCCATTTCCTCTTACCTCCATCCCACCCCACCCCCAAGTTCCCAGTTTTTGCCTGGCAATCTTGTCTACTTCCCATATCCAGGAGGATAACTATATGTTTTTCTTTGGGTTCATCTTCTTATTTAGCTTCTCTAGGATCACAAATTATAGGCTCAATGTCTTTTATTTATTGCTAGAAACCAATTATGAGTGAGTACATCCCACGTTCATCTTTTTGGGTCTGGATTACCTCACTCAGGATAGTTTTAAACAGCCTTCATGACTCTTATGGTATGCTTGCATGGTGGTAACATTGCCTAATATCGTCTTTGCTGTTTGTAAAACTTATTTGCATACCAAAAGCATAAGCCATAGGGTCCAACTGAAGACCTAATTGCTGTAATTAGCCTCAAGTCCAGATCCCTGACACACTATCAGTTGATTTTTTTAACATATATTTCCTACTGGTTAAGAATGCTTAACTGAAATAAATTTTAAAAAGACATTATACAAGACAATACACAGTGAAGCAATATTCACAGGATTTCTATAATAAACACATGAAAACATTAATGGTGGTGACACAATTAGTGATGTGTGCAGCTCCATAAACAGATATCACAAAAGTGTCTGCATCTATTCCATTGGCAGTGTACTTTTTATTCTGGGTTAGACTTTCAGTCCTTAAAATTTTTTGTTATTGTTGTTTCTGCTTGCTATAGGCCTGTCATTCTATTCCCTAGAGTTCTTCAATTTCCATTAACTTTGCTGGTCACACCCAAAATTTGTTTTAAGACTATTCCCTATTCAGATATGAACATAGATTGCAGTCTCTTCCTACTTAGAGGTTTTAGATTTCTTGTATTATTTCAAATTCCACATAATTACAGACTATAACCTCTTTGCAACATTCCTTTCTTAAAATGTTAATAAGCTTTATATCTCTTTGAACTTAATACTTTGAGCACCTTCACAGTTTCTCAGCCCCCATA
>NC_022016.1:1978252-1997388 GCF_000317375.1 Microtus ochrogaster
ATACATTAGCTGACTCAGAGACTAACAATTGCCATGGTAGCCATTCCTTTCATTTGGTCCTTTTCAAAGCTCTAACTTTTCTTTGGCTATTATTAAATTCAGTGATGTTCTCAATTATCTCTTTATATAGACTAAGTTTCAAAAGAATTTACTTCTTCAATCTTAAAAATTTTTGAAATTCTTAACTCTATTCTCTTACTTAAACTTAGTACTTTGGAATTATTCAATTTTTGTGGTGTCTTAGTTAATACTATAAACAATACCTTTGTTTCACACCAAACACTATAGAAGGATGATACAAATAATCACAAAACTCCTTAAATCTCAATCCCGAAAAATTTATGGTTCTTTACTTATTGTACTCTTTCATGGCCTGTCTGTCAGGAGGATTTATGACAGTTACCACTGTCACTGAAGACAAGCAAAGTGACTACAAGAAAAGACTGGCCACCTAAGAAAGAAAGTATCCAAAGGGAAATGCATACTGCTCCCTACACATTCCACTAACACACTTTATTTCTGTGTTCAACTCTATCTACATAAAGAAACGCAATAACAAGAAGTAGTTCTCGAAGAAGAACCAGACATATTTATTGAACAACCTAAGGACCTCAATATCCTAAGCAGCTGAAGAATGCTGTGAAATTCTTTCATTTTCCATTCCTTTTTCCCCTTTTTTTTATGTCTCAGCTTTCTTGATCAGATGTTCAGTTGAGAGGATCAGCAGACTGTTCTCTAAATTGGTAAAGGACTTCATATCTATATAGCTAAAGAATTATGTTATGATAATATGAGAAGTGCTTTAACTATCATACAACCATCAGTGATTGTTCAGGAAAAGTTGAGTTAACCAGATATGCAAAACTGTTAGTAACTGATAAGCAACAAGGTCATATTGGAGTTAACTTCTTAAACTGGAATGTCATCTTCATTCTGGGGGTAACCTCACACTGTTAACGTCCATGTCCCGTATGAACTGTTACAAAGGTTGGGTTCTGCTGATGGATGCTCCATTTTTATCTGTAGGACATGTGAGCTAGGATCTTTGGTTTTAAAGCACTTACTGGGACATTTTTTACATGTCACTGTTGAAATGCCTTGGTTCTCTTTATGTTCAACTGACATTGGAGATTGACCAGAGGTTTGGATCTATACTGGGAAAAAAGAGAACTTTAATTAGACAAATAAGAATCAAAATATATGTACATATACATATATATGTAAGGACTAATCTAAATGATTTAGTGTATACAGATATAAAACTACAGCTATAATCTGAATGACTTTGAAAATAATGAACAATACTAAACTTTATAGTAATATGATATTGCATATACTAAAAAAAATCATCATAGAAACCAGTGACCCATTTGTTTTCAAATTATATTATCAATTTCATGTACTTTATAATTATATATATTGAGTTATAAATTAAGTTAGTTAGGATATAATAGTTGAATCAACTCTGCTTACAGTAGATACCATTGTTGTTTAAATAGTCAAAATGATTTATATTTGTTAGTTGTTCAAATCCATTAGAGAATTGTATAAGATATATTAGGAAAATTAATATGTTTCAAATTAGTATAGCCTCTCTTTATGAGGCAGTAGAATCTCATACCTGTGATTAGCCATGAGAGAGTCCTCACTGGTACAATTTATCTTGACAATGCAGTTTGGTGATGATATCAACTACTTTTAAATGCCCAAAATTCCACACAAATAACACACAAAACGATGTTCTGTCTGTGATTGCTGGTAATATGGGACTGATTCTTGGAAAAGGAATTCTAGCTCAAGATAAAGTTGTTTTTAACTGGAAATGATTTAAGTTGAAGCTTTCCTGAAAAAATGATGAGTAGCTCATACACCAAATGAACACAGATGAATTTACACATTCTTTTGTATTTCAAAATTCAGTTTGTCAAAGAATCAAGGGAACATGCTAATTTTGATGCATAGCAGAACTTAATTGGTCTTATCCCACTTATGTTAACAATCTTGTCATTCCCTAGCCATGTGACCCAAGAATTATCATTTAATGGTTGTTCTGGCCTTGACTCACTAAGATCACTGTGCTCTTTGCCTCATTCAGTTGATCTAAGAATTCTATCCTACACAAAAACCACAATGCCTCAAACATTGCCAAAGATTAGTAAACATGGTAACTTCTTGTAAAGTACTTTTATGCATCTACATATCCTCAATATTAAGTCTGTGAAAGACCTAGAATCGAGAAAAGAAATGTGTTCTGTACATTCCAGAAAATAATTTATAATAACCACATTGGGTTTTTTTGAAAAAGTGAGCTAATTAGGAAAAAACAGGCCAATGTAAAAAAAAATTAATTAACAAGTTATAGGTAAATATAGATTGGTAGACATGGACAGATGTTAGATAGATACATAGAAGGAGAAATGATACATAGATATATATTTATATACATACATATATACACACATGCATAGATGATAGATAGATAGACTGACATAAGGATTGGGGGGGGTTGATGATAAAAAAGTATCATAGATTCAAGTGCAAAAGCATCTAAGGAAAAAGCCCTGTTGAGACAGCCAGCTTGAGTTCTGATTCTAGTGAGGTTTAGACAGAGCAGAGTGTTCCCTCCATTGAGATAAAAAAAAAACAAATAGCAGCAAACAAAAGGAACATCATCATACTGTGTGCATAGAACATCTAGTAGAAGCCAGTTTGTGTAGAGGAAGCAGTAGGCTGGAGTTCTGCGCTGATCTTTCTCTCCTTGGATAAGCTTTCCGTGGAGGAACCTTCAGTTTCTCTTTCTCACTGTGGGCAGAAATATAATATGGGATGATAAATAGCAACATCTGATGAAAATAACTTATTTCTGTGAGGGGTGCACCTACACACTGAGACAATGGGGATGTTCTTTCGGGAAATCCCCAAGGCCAGCTAGACTGGGTCTGAAAAAGCATGGGATAAAACCGGACTCGCTGAACATAGCGTACAATGAGGACTGCTGAGAAGTCAAGAACAATGGCAATGGGTTTTTGATCCTAAAGCACATACTGGCTTTGTGGGAGCCTAGGCTGTTTGGATGTTCACCTTACTAGACCTGGAAGGAAGAGGGAGGTCCTTGGACTCCCCACAGGGCAGGGAACCCTGACTGCTCTTAGGGCTGATGAGAGAGGGGGAGTTGATTGGGGAAGGGGGAGGGAAATGGGAGGCGGTGGCAGGGAGGAGACAGAAATCTTTAATAAATAATAATAATAATAATAATAATAATAAGAAGAAGAAGAAGAAGAAGAAGAAGAAGAAGAAGAAGAAGAAGAAGAAGAAGAAGAAGAAGAAGAAGAAGAAAACTTATTCCGAGCTCTTCCCATGAATACCATATTTTTACTCCTGTGCTTTTCCATTTGTTTCCTCATCCATGTCTCAGAGTGAGTGGAACCAGTCCATCCTCAGGCAAAGGAGCGTCAGAGGACACTTTGAGATGAAAGTCTTTGAACCTGAAATGAGGTAGGGAATAACCTGAATTTCAGGGACAACTTTTCAGTGAGCTCAAACAACAAATAATAATTTACCAACATAGTGCACCTTACAGGTGTAATTGAGCATTGCAATAAAATACCACCAACAATGAGAGCAGCAGTGATGGTCACTGGCATTTAGCAAACTTCTTACACACTTTTGCCTTGTAGGGGCAGTATGTTTGTTTACATATCTCATTTATTTTGTGTACACTGTCATATTAATTTTATCTAATAAAGAAAATTTCAGAATCTTTTATATACAGAAAAAACACAGCGCTTGTGAACTTCATTCACTAGAGTTGTAAATTTGAGGCTCTTAAGCAATAAGAAAATCATTTAACAGTATATTGGTTCCTATTTGTCAGCCACAACCAGGAGAGTAATTCTTCTTTACTGGATGTCCAATAAATGTGAATTGGGAGGGGGGTGAGTTAATAGGTTTGGTTAAAATTGGGTTTCTTTAACTACTTATTTGTCCATTTGTGTGTGTTTGTTTGTTTCCGCATTTGTTTTGAGATGGGTTCTTGCTATGTAGAAATTATCTAGTCTTGGCTGTGTTCAAAGCTGTGGCTAGTTGCTAGAGTAGTTATAGTTATATGTTACAGTTATATACCACTACATCTGACCATTGGCAACTTCAAAAAAAGATTTAATTTTTTTATATTCTCTTCTCTCTCTCTTTCTCTCTCTCTCTGTATAATTATGCATATATTGGTGTAGGTACCTACAGAGGCTAGGCTAGGCTATATAATACCCTGAACATGGAATTATAAATAGTGGGAGCTGCCTGACTTGTATGCAGAAAACCAAGAGTAAAACAGTTCTTAAGTGCACAACTTTCTCTCTAACCCCTTTGAATATAATTAAAATATTTTCTACATACCTCTTTATCCATCTGTATTATAAGCATTTCTAATATGTCTTTAAAATTTCCCATACCTCTTAATTACTAAAGGAAGCTAATCTCATATTTCTTGAGTGTTAGAATTTTATAGTCTTTTTCCTTTCCATTTCAGGTTGACAACAAAACTGGCTACGCAGTACTATGAGGTTACAGGGAGAGGGCCCACTTGTTCATCCCTGCCACCCGTCTAGCTTAGTCCCAAAATAACCACACAGAAACTGTATTAATTAAATAAGTGCTTGGGTCATTAGCTCTAACTTCTTATTGGCTAACTCTTACATATTTTAACCCATTTCTATTAATCTGTATATCACCATGAGTTTGTGGCCTACCAGGGAAGATTCGGCATGTCTGTCTCTGGTGGCTCCATGATGTCTCTCTCCTCCTCTGCCTTTCTTCCTCCCAGCATTCAGTTCTGTCTTCCCCAGCAACCTAAGTTCTGCCCTATCAACTTGGCCAAGGCAGTTTCTTTATTTATTAACCAATGAAAGCAACACACAAACAGAAGGACCTCCTACATCACAATGACACTATGATTCAAAGTCAGCCTCAGTTTTTAACTGGTTAAATGAGATTGTAGTTTATTCTCTACAAATGCAATATTCAATCAAGTGACCATACACTTACTGCTAGTATCATTGCACTATTTCTGTTATATAAATGTAGCAACTAAGCTTTCAAGACCTATATAAAGTTAAACAAATTCATAGTAAGTAATGGGGCAGAGATTTAATCTCAAGAAATTTGACTTTTAAGTCTCTAAACTAAGCATTAGGCAACATTGGTTGTTTGAGGTGCAAATTTTACTATGATACCAACTATTATTGTTAAGTCAGGGAAAGTTTCTTGATGTGTTACCTTAAAAGAACAATCAATCATTTTTATCAACTCATAAGACAAAATATATTATTAAAGATCACAAAAAGACAATTGTTTTTTAAAGATAGGACTATTACTGCCTTGTAATAATTTTGGAACTGACCCCCAGTGACTGGGGAGGCGAAACTCTGGAAGTAGGCAGAACAAATAAGCCAAGGAAAAAATTCTCAGAAAATCTTCAGTAAGATGAAGTGACCCAGATAATGAGCAGTGAAAGTGAAGATGGACAAACAGGGGTTATAATGAAGAGATAGTCACATGATATAACTGGCAAGACTAGAGACAATGAGAGAAGCAACTGAGGCCAAGATAACTGTTTCTTGGCCTTTCTGAACAGCTACTTATTGACACAGAGATAAGATGGTTGGAAATGAGTGAGATGATGTGAATAAATGTGGTTTTCTACAAATTGAGTCTATACAGCTCTTCAAATGAGCATATGGAACGATCTATTAAGCATTAGTCCAAATTTGCTTCTATATATCAGAACAGATTCGAGAGATAGCATGATGGCTTAATAGGCAAAGTTCTTGCAAGGGTCACATTTATTAGGATTTGAATTCAAATCCCTAGCATTTATGTAAAAAATAATGGGCATGGAGATATGCTTGTATTTAAAGGCCTGGGAGGCAGAGATAAGACCGTAGATAGCAGGGGTGTTCTGGCCAGTCTGTCTAGTCAACCAATCATCTCAACTTCAGTGAGAGAATTTGTCTCAAAAATTAAAGTGGAAAATTACTGAATAAAACACTAAACATCTCAGTGCATGACTGAGAGAGGTTTTCTCTCTGTTCATTTTACACATTAGGCAAGGCTTCAGCCAGGTAGGACACACAAGCCTCCGTGAATCACTGATTACGATCCCTGCTATGTTCATTGCATAGTTAATTTGGATGAGCAGTCCTCTGTGTTCTCTGAATTTCACTAGATCCTAGACTACAGGAGCTCTGTCATTATTGTCTATGACCACTACTCCAGGAAAGAAAGTGTTTCAGACCTTGCCTATTAAAATTTGCACCTGAATATGAAACAGCATCTACTTTATAAATGCAGCTCACTTTGACACTCATATTTGGACACCAGGGATGAAAGAAAAATACTTTATATACTGTCTTTTTTCCTACAACTAATAATAACATGAATAATATCTCACAGTTAGAATCAATATACATAGATTGAATTAGAAAATAAGAATACATTTGCATTACTGTCCAGAGTTCACATAGACAGTCTGGGGTAATGATATCTCTCTTACATTTACTCCTAAATCATGATGTCTTTGAAGTTCACTTTGCCTACTGTAAATCACCAGCTCTGCCCTAGAATTAGTTTATCACGCTAGAGTTAGTGACTGCTGCTGTTACTATGTTTAATCATATGATTTTATATGGGCATTTGATGTTTGACTGAACTATGGGAAGAAGTCCATCTCTCAGATGTAAATACACTATAAGACTTTAGAATATCTTTAGTACCCATCTTTTGAAATTAAAGTGTTTTTAATCATCTTAATATTTATTATTTTATTGAAATACATGCAAAAAGAAAATACATTCCTGTATTAATGATGTTCTCACAATCTCAGCATGTCATCAAAATAGTCTGCTGAATCCACCTTGTGTGAAGCAAAAACTCACTGTGACAGTTCTCAATATGTATGGCAGATGCCTTTATCTTTGAAGAAATGATCTGAGTCATCTTTGTGTGTATCTTTCTCACAGCACAGCCTCGATAATCTCCCAGCTGCCACTTCACCTCTTGAACCTTCACGATCTGGCTCCCTTCCTGACATCACTTACATTTATGCTCCACTGAGACAGAAAGGCACAATTCCACTTACAGCAATAAGCACAGATAGAGAGTCAGACTGACATTTCAGTTGAATAGATTGTCACATGACCTAGAACTTTGTTTAGTCATCTGCACAACTGGGCCTTCTGTTGAATTAAAATATATTAAAGCTACATCAGCAAAAAGAAAAAGAAAAAGAAAAAAAAAGATGCTATCCAGCTTTCTACCGAAATGGAGAGAGTTTGTTAGGCAGAAACTTTCATGAAGTGGTGCTTGTTGAACTATTAACATCTTTGATTTTATACAGAGGAATATGTTTGTAGCACATGGAATTACTTAGTATCATTAAAATACTGTTATATTTATCAGACAAAACTTGTCAATGGTAATTATTACCTAGTGATATTGGACACCAGTGATATCTTATGTATCAAAAACAGCTAAGATTACAGTTTAGTCTCTATGTTTCAAATCCCCATTTCCAAAGTGCTACTCCCTTCCTTCTCTGGAAACACCCTTCCCATTTTGTGAACACTCTCATCCTATGGCTCTTTCTCAAAGAGTAAGACCTTTACTGCTGTGTGTCAGGCACTGTTTCTCACTTTTTAATTGTTTAAAGATGGTTTATCACAAGGCAGTACATATATGTAATTGATTAGCTCCAATCCTCCAGTTAGTATTTTGAAATACATTCTATTCTGAGTTACACCATTGTTTAACCTTTGAGTGCTGTCTTGGGTATAAAAGGTGTAAGGAAGTATCCAAAATGTAGTTAGCAAGCAGTCTTAGCCTTAATATAACTAAATCATGCTTTAAAACAATTTTCTAGATAATAAATGTAATGTTTCATTGCAAACTATCCTATTTTTGTTCTAATTCTCCCATAGCAGGATTAAGATAGACCTGTATATGTCATGTATACCTATATATTCTACAAATGCATATATATATATATATATTATACAATGTGTGAAATTTATACTACATTACATAAAGCGTATACTTGGTGTACATACTTGCATATTCATCTTAAACCTTGTATGATAAATCAAATTACACACGCACATAAATTGATGAAACATTGATTTTATGATGAGCATATATTGTATTCCTTTCCTATTACTATATTATATTTCTAGACTAACTTATAAGGGAACAAAGGTTTATTTTGAATCCTAGTTTGATTTTGCATGTAAATGAAGTAAAAATGAAGAGCAAATAGGAAGAAATTATGCCCCAACAATCCTCTCTGGAGTATGGCTCCAGTGATCTAACAATAGACTGTATCATTTAAATTTCTGTCATGTTTGAATAGGAGCACAGCATGGGACCAGGGCATGGTACTATACGAAATACTTATCCAAAGGAGAGCATATGTCATATTCAGATAGAATAACAGTAACTTTAAGAAAATCTTACTATCATTTTACAAATATCACAACTGCAGCTGAGGGACCAGAAGGATCTTGTTTTATATGTTACATCATCTCAGCTAGAATCCTAACATGATTGTCTAAATTCAAGACCCCAAGAATTACTTCCTGGTTTTTGAAAGTCTTGTTTAAATGCTTGTGGTCATAGGAAATTAGATCTAATTTTTTTGGCTTATCTTTCTATGTCTTTGTGGTTTAGAAATCCAGAGAACTTGGGTACCAGTTAGTGTAGATAAAATCAAAGACAGATGTTAATCAATCCTCAGGGGCTTTACTAGTAAATTGTGTAATGTTCATAGAAGAATAAGATTTTATTTTATTTTAATAAGTGAGATTTGAAAAGATGAGTATAGAAGAACTCAGAGAAAGAGGCATGACATAAGATTAGAAGCTGAAGTTGCACCTTGAATTTAGTTGAAGAGCTTTAGATATTGTCATTGGGTTTTCTTACGACTGGGAGAAATGGTGATAGAAATTCTATCTGTTGAAAACCACACACACACACACACACACACACACACACACACACACACACACATTTATATATTTCCCTAACATTTATTTATTTATTTATTTACTTGTTATTGAGACAGTGTCTTGATATGTAGTTTAGCGTTATGATTTGAATGTGAAATGTCCCCTACAGACTCATGTGTTTAAGCAATTGCTTACTGACTCATAGCACTGTCTGAAGGCCTTTTGGACTTGTGGCTTAGCAAGTTAAAGAGGACTGCTGTTGGGGACCTGGAAGACTTTATCTATCTCTCATTCCACGCTCTTTGCTTCCTGATTATGAAGGACTCTGCCATGCATCCTGTTCAAGTAAACCTCCTCTACCTTCCACTTCTTCTGTCTTCTGTCCACTTAATTGTAACTACGATAAAAAATGTTTATAAGCAATATTCATAGAATAGCCTTAAATTCACCTTTGTATCCCAGACTAGCCTCAAACACCAGACTCTCTGCTTCAGCTTCTAGGTTTGCAGGAATACACCACCACGTTCAACTTCATTATCTGTGTGTTTTAAGTCAATAGTGAAATACAGCTGTAATTGTTTCACCCCCTGAGCAGGAAAGCCAATAACCAAGAACATCTTACTATGGGAAAATCTGGCAAGTTCATGGAAAGTGAGGATTTGAAGTCAACTTTGAGCAATCAATATATGAGCATGAGATATAAAAAGAGACAAGGCTAAGGCACAACCCCTTAGGAAATATGGAAGCATAGAACTAATAAGGCACTGAAGAGTGGCAATCCAATACATAACCCTGAAATCTTGTGGTAAGGTGAACTGAAAGTTAAAAACTTGCTCAAAAATTTTCTTCTGTATCTGTATGCATTTTCTTTCCTTGTCGTGAAGTTCAGGTTCCATGGAGGAATTTAAACAAGGTTTCCTATTACTGAATTGGATGAGCATCTTATAAAACATCTGTGTCTTTATCAAAAAACAACATAATATTAATTTTTCACTGGTCCTGTAAGCTCATGTAAAATGTATAGGTTGGTTTTTAATTTTCTCTAGTGCAGGTGGCATGCTGCGGTGGGTGTAGGGTGTGGGTGGAAAGGAAGTCTCTAGCAGAATCAGTGAAGTCATGCAGACCCATGCATAGAATGACCTTGCTTGCGTGCCAAACTTCAGGCAGAACAATAATGAGAAGGTAGCAGAACTAATCAATTTGGAACAAGGCCCATTCCCTCCATCACATGGCCGCTTAGAATTCAGGCAGTGTCCTAAGCTTTGCCTCCTGCTTGCCCTTTGAACACAAACACAAGATTTTCTCTTATATAACTCAACAGAAAATGAATATTTGCAGCTAAAAAGAAAGAATTAGATTCCTTGTGAATTATTTTTTGTTTTGTTTTGTCTCTCTTAAACTTTTCCACCTTCTCACTTTCTCAGATTTCACGGAAGTTCACCTCATCTTCCTGTTTTCTTACATGAAGCAAAAAACTCTTGACAGTTTACCAAACTATAAATATTTTATGTATCTTCTTAAAATATTTGTATGAATTCTCTGGATTAATAACAAATTTCTAGGAATCTCATTGCCTCATTTAAGTAATAGGAAAAATTCATAACTTTTTTAATAGAGGGGCATAGAATCTCTGTATGTATGTATCTATCTATCAATCAATCTATGAATGCACATTGGTCCATACATATATATGTATACATACATATATTATTTATTACTGTTCTGTAACTGCCCTTTAGAAGCATGTATGTTTTGGGAATATACCTTAAGCATTTTTTTGCTAATCTTGTTAAGTTTCACAATCATTTCGAGCCTTGATTTTTTTCCTTTTGTAATAAGAACAACTGTGTCAGTTTCTAAAGTTTTTAAGCAAATTAGCTGAAGTAATGTTAGTGATATAAGGGGTTCATCATGTGTTATTCATATTCATAATTTCTACAACTATTTAGACAGTACATACTCTTCATGCAAATTTATAATATTAAACAGTGAAAATATAATTCAATAATCCTAAACTAAGGCCTGAAGTCTGAAGATTTCTTTTAATTTATGCCTTTTCATTACTCTCATAGAAGAATATATATTTTTACTCACATGAGTGTTTCTATCATTGCCTGCATGGACAGAAGTCCAGGAGAATCTGCCTCTCTGGGATTGCAGGAACAGAAGGCTTAAAGGTTACTACTCTCTCATAGTCAGAGGGCAGCGAGTGTCTGGTCGATGGCACTGGTCTGTCATGCTCAGACAGCTACTGTGGAGAACACAAAAGAGCTGCAGAGAATATGAGTTAGATTTTAAATACGTAAGATTCTCTGCCTAGGGAATTTCAAACAATGCTATTTCTAGATAGGAACAATGTTTTACATCAAAATAAAAACACAAAGCCTCAGCCCATCACGGATATCGCCTACATAATGTCAAATCAGTGTATGAACAAAAGAGTGGTACAATAAACCTTTAGAACATAAAGTGGCCTTTAAAAAAGAATTTTCATTGCTTGTAAGCTTTCAGAAAATCTTGTTCAGGATAGCCACATCTCAGTCATGCATGACAAATGATCATAATATGAGCTTTACAAATTTTTGTTCTTTTCTGGACTATTTTGTCCTAACTTTCAGGCAATAATAACATTTAAGTGATTGAAAGGGAGCTGTGGAGAAGTTAGAGTATGCTTGCTACACAAGGGCAAATATTCAAGTTGGCTCTCTAGCATTCATATAAAAGTATACAATGGTATTTTATAGTTTTTGATCCTTGCACTGAAGAAATGGACATGGCACAAAGGCCAGCCAGGCTGACTTTACCTGTGGGTACTTCTCTGGTGAAAAATACATCTCAGGAAAAAACACAAAACCAAAATGGATTCCTTCTGAGGAACAACTCATGATGGAGACCTCTGACCTCTATACTTATGTAGGTACACAAACATGTATTCCCCACATACATGAAAATGCACACATATAAGAAATATTCATATGTCCATACAAAGGAGGGGAAGGCCCCCTAAATGCTAGTCTATGAATAATGGGTTACCACAAAGAATCAAGTAAATGGAGAGTTTTTATGAAACTATTATATGCTGCATGCCAGAAAGATGCTTTCCTTCCTTATTCCACATTATCTCCAACAGCAGCCACATAAGGTAAATATCTACTGGGGAGTATCTTGTCATGTTGACTTGGATGCTTTAGACATAGGTTAACAATGATCTGACACTGTGGGATTTGCTGGCCAGACATAAATGCACAATATGCACAGGATACATTTTTTTAAGCATGGGAGTTTCTGCTAATTAACTGGACCCTTTCTTTAGCTGAACAACTGTGATTTTTTTTAAATAATTACCATTGGAAGAAGGAAGTAGTCCACAACTGAAAATTATGGTGCCTATTAGAGGAAATGAGAATTTGAAATTCATAGAATAAAGCAATTTCAGAGAAGAGTATTCTTTGAATAAGAGAAAAGGAAAAAGTCACAAATTCAGTCCAAAAATAGGTATGGTGGTATCTGTCTGTAACTCTGACATGTGCAAGTTAAAAGCAGGTAGCTTCTTAAATCTGAGTCCACCCTTGGATGCATAATAAATTTCAGGCCACCATAAGTTATATAGAAAGTTTTTATATTGAAATAAACAAAAAATAACTAAAAATATTAAATCAAAAGCCAAAAGTAAGGTTTTCTATGTGAGGATTGAAGTCCTCGTTTGTTCCTTAGTGAAGCACAGTTCCTAGGTATATGCTTTAATTCTGCTCTTACATTCATCATTTGTTCAGACACTATAAATTGTATTGATACTCCAGCAAGGCCATTCATATTAGAGTCCAGGCCATTATAGCAGTTAAGACACAAGAATCCTCTAATTTAAAAAGTTCCTATGTTAGTATTGCCAATATTCACCATAATTTTTATCTTGA
This sequence comes from Microtus ochrogaster, assembly GCF_000317375.1. NCBI lineage: Eukaryota > Metazoa > Chordata > Mammalia > Rodentia > Cricetidae > Microtus > Microtus ochrogaster. The sequence goes on from NC_022016.1 coordinate 1,991,160, forward strand.
TTGATCAGTGCTTTTGTTTCTGAGTATCTTGCCAAAAAGACTCCAGGGCATTATTAAGATGTGAGCTGTGAAAAAAAAAAAAAAAAAAAGATGTGAGCTGTGAGCCAGGCGGTGGTGGTGCACGCCTTTAATCCCAGCACTTGGGAGGCAGAGGCAGGCAGATCTTTGTGAGTTCGAGACCAGCCTGGTCTACAAGAGCTAGTTCCAGGACAGGCTCCAAAACCATAGAGAAACCCTGTCTCGAAAAACAAAAAACAAAACAAAACAAAACAAAACAAAAAGATGTGAGCTGTGTTTATTCAACTTACTACTGTCTTTTTAAGTGATGTTGCCACAGAACAGCAAGCTTCATAAAGAAATTTTGTTATGGGGGATAATACTTAACATTTAGCCTGAAAATAAAGTCAGACAATTCAATCGTTTGCATATTTCTTTGTCTTAACAAGCATTTTTTTTTTCAGGCTAAAAGAGATACTTTTCCTGAACTATAAGAAAAAAGTAGAAAAGCATTGCCTCTTTCATTTTATTCCTTGGGTTTTGCAAGAATGACAGACAAGAAATCAAATATAGCAATCCATTTTCCAGGAAAGCGAAGGTGACAAGGCAGTGCAAGATGGTTTGAGACTATGACTCTGCTAGTGATAGAAAAGAGACACATCCACGCTCAGAAGTAAGTTTCAGTAATTTACGGGGAAGATAGCAGCACTGAGTGTTCAGAACATTATAAGAAATTTAGCCTGAATATGTCATAGGTCTGATGAGAAGTGTTGAATGATAAAATAAAGGCAATGCTCAGCATCTGGCTATTAAAATCTCTGGGAACCACTTTAAGATATTGGCCGCTACCGTCTGAACAATTAGCAATCATTGAAAGATTTCAATAATATAAAACGTACACCAGTATACACCATAGTACATTGCTATGTTAAACTTTGGAAAATGTTTTGGATGACAATAAAAGTAGAGGTAGTGAGAAAAGGGTTGCTGATGCGTGGGCCAGGGGGATGACAGATTTGAGGTAAGTTATGGTTTGGACTTGCAGTTTCCCTCAGCGTGTCCCATGTTTTGAAGACTTAATATCCTGATGATAGGGTTATTGGACGTGTGATTGGATCATGAGGGAACTTATTTTATCAGTGGATTAACTCATTCATTTGCTCAACCTTAATGAATTTTTAGCGCTGGAATCTAGTTGAAAGTAGTAGGATGCTGGGCACAAGTCCTTAAAGATTTATGTGCTACCAATCACTTCTTTCTTTATATCTGCTTTATAAGTGCTGTGAAGTGAGTGGTTTTACTTGGCTTGATAGTCCATATAATGGAATACGTCACTATGGTCTCAGAGACACTGAACCTACTCAAAGCTCTGGAAGCAAGGACTAAAATAATAAATCTTTCTTTTAAGTGTATTTGAACAGGGATTAGACATAGGAAAAAGATGCAACTTACAAAATATATATAAAGGAAAAAGTACATTCTACATGTAAGTTTGGTCATTTTACTTATTCTTCTTAGTAAGAGAATAGATTACTAGATTGATTCTAAATTTACAAAATTGTGCTGTTTAAAATTATTTCATGAAACCAGCCATAAAAAGGAGAATATTTGTTTATACTTTAATGACTAGTGTTATATATTTTCTTTGTTTTAATAAACTAATTACTTTAACCATCTCTTTATAAAAAACATACCATTTTGAGTACCCAAACTGTACTATGTATATATCCAGATCTTGATGATCTAACAATGAAGTATTAGGGAAATTGATCTCATTAGGTCTATAGTCCACTGATATTAAAGACAAAATAGAGAATAAATTAATAGATGAAAAATAAATTCTTAGATGGGGCTGAGTACCATCATACAAGGAGATAAGGGAGAAAATGTTCACATTAGGAAATTTCATAAGGTTTGCTCTTCAGACATAGAGATGAGGCCTGAGTTCTGAGAACCTCACACAAATATCTGTGTGAAAAGTGTTTTACCAGAGGGAACATTAAGGAGAAATGCATTAAGTTTGATATCACTCTGATTATTTCACACATAGAACTGTCTGCCCCTTAATCCTAAGGCCATTGGTGGTAGGAGGATTTTATTATTTCATAAAGCAATTGTCAACTTCTGACATTTACTTTACTTCATTTTCCTTTCCTTGATAGTTTGTGGTCTGCCACTAGATATAGGTGAGTCAACAGGAAACTTGGTGTGACGAAGTTATAGAACCAATGCATGAAGAATGAATAATAAGTAATTAGAAACAGAATACAGCCAGAAATAGAACAATTGAGATAGAAACATCTCAAAGTATGGGTACATGAGATTTTTATACCATTTATCAATTGTACATACTCTAGAATAATTCTGAAGACAAATTTATTCCTGTATTTGTGAAACGATTTCTTGATTAGATTAATAAAGGTAGGAAATCTCATTCAAACTTATTGATGATATATAAAAAGGAAATCTAGTTGAGTACTAACCTCTTTCACTTTCTGCTTCCTGACCGCACAAGCATTGTGTCCAGCTGCTCCAAGTTGCTGCCACCTTGCTGTTGCTCACCCCCACTCCCCACCCCTTACCCCCTGTTGATGGGTGTATCTTTGAACTGTCAGTCAAAATAAAAGCAATAAACTGCTCTTGTCTGGTGTTTGATCACAACAACAAGAAATCTAACTAACACAGAAGTAAGGGATAATGGGAAAGGAGCATAGAACATAGGTCATGATGAGTTGTGCAGACCATGTAGCAATCTGCCTCTCACTGTACATGTGTTCAGCCTCCAATGGAGGGCTTGCAGTGAGAGAATGAAGATACTGAATTTATAATGTTTTAACAGATTACTCTGGAGATTGAATTGAGTGCATTCAGAGATAACAAGAGAAGAGATCTCTTCTAGGAAGTAAGATTACATATCCTCAGCCCTAATGGATATTCTTTCTCCTTCAAACAGAATTTATGATCAGGCATTATAGGGGATCGGCCAACTTCCTTTCTAGTGGCATAGACAATGGTAACAACAGCCTGGAGCCCAGCACAAAACTAATTTGTGGGAGCATCATTATGCCAAGGAAACATAAACATGCTTCAGAGATGCAGTCTTGATTAAAAATACATGGATACTCTGTGGATGTGAGCTGAAGACATATGGCTTTGATTGCTTGGCATTTTCAATTCTTGCAGGATCATTATGGGGCTGCATTATAGATGAGAAGACACATTTCATTCTCTTAAATATGTGAGCTCTATGTGCTTTTCTTTTCCCCCCTCTCTTCTATAATACATCCCACTCTTTGCTCTGATATTGAACTCTTCAATTAAGTCCTGATCGCTGTACTTCCAATTTTATCATGAAGTTATTTCTACTGCCTTAGTTACTTACTTCACAGAAATACTTACTTTTATCCAGAGATAAAGCAAGGCCTATGCTGCCTGCCCTTTTTGTTGGAAAGGTCTCTTGAAAGTCCTTTATCCATCTGTGTCTTGGCTTTTGCTCAAAAAATAATCTATATTTTATATAAAGCATCCTTTTATACAATATCTGTATGTTTCATCTAAATGTTGCCAAAATATTCTGCTGTTTTCCTAACTATGGAAGCTGAAGTGGCATTGTGGTTGTGAATACTGACTTAATTAATATTAACTACATACACATTTAAATATATAGATACACACATAGAGATATAGATTCAAGTGTGGATCAATTACAAATTATCTGTGAAATGCTTGCTCATGGTAATGGATACTATTGCTCCTTAATACTTTTCTATGAGGCGAAGAATTATAGATCTGTTACATGGGTACCATAATATCATATTTATAAGGGTCAGGGGCACAACAATTCCCTTAGAATTTCTGATAATGACTATTAATTCAGCATTTATGTAGGTCCTTCATATCTATTGTGTGCTTTATTTTTAATTAATTCTTTAGGGGAAGTCATGATAAATTATAGTTATACCTAAGTCAACTCCATTCTTTTTCTTCATGATTGTTTTTCCTGTTGCATCTAACAGAGCCCTCTGTTCTTATCTAGTATATGTTTTTGCATTGTTCATAGAAAACTTAAAAATTAATACTGACAGTGTTGAAAACAGAGTACATTGATATACATTAGAGAAAAAAGTTACATTTTAGCTTTGTGTACTTTCAAAATTGTTTGATGGAAACTTATTCTCCAATGCTGGCTTATTAAGACAGAGCACCTTTGGGAGAGATGTGTTCCTGAATGTTCAACATTAATGGATTAAAAGAATAATGCTGAGATAAAGAAACCCAAGGGATCTTTTTTCCCCTGTATTGTATGATAATACATCCATCTAGGTTTCATCATTAGAAAATCAGAAAGTCCTCAACAAACCCTGAATTTGTTAACACCTTGCGTCCAAACTTCCAAACCTTCAGAGTTGTGAGCAATATATTTCTATTGTTTAAAAGTTACCCATCTAAGATATTTTGCTACAGCAACCTTATTGAATTGAGGCACTGGGAAACCTTATAGAACTCACATAACTTGCTTAAACTTCAAGTTATTTTTCTAAAAAATGAGAAAACAGTGTTACTCACTCTGTACTGTTAGTGTAAGGATTAAATAGATAATACCTTCAAAACTCCTAGAATAGGAACAATAATGATGTACATAATCAATCATTGTTGTCATTATAATTATTCTTTATTTTGCTTTTCCAGTTCTTATACAAAGATAGATATGAGTTCTATATTTAAAATATTTATTCCCTCCTTAATAATATTGAGTTTTTAATATATTGAAATTCTTGGAGTAACAATAGCTGTATTTTGTTGTCCATGGGAAATTCAAGCTTACAGGGACAACAGTGCTTATTTGGAAAATTAGGAAGGTTAGACACTCTGTCAGATTGGAGAATATTAGAGCCAACAATCTGATCTTTATTGAAAGGAAAGATGAATTATGGGATCATGGTGGTGATTAGGATCAAATAACAAAAGCTAACTATTTGTATATCAAAAGCTCAGACTACATAGTAAGTATGCTGAGGCAACCACCAGGTTGGAGAAATGTTTTTGCTAAACAAAGCAAGAAAGTAAATTGTTTACTCCAATAAAAGAATAATAAAGAGAAGAAGATAGAAGATAATAATGATAATTATATAGCAAAAATATATATACAAACATCACTCCTTTATGTGGATAGTAATATGTACCAAATTTCTAAATCAAGTAAAAAGTATCATAAAGAAAATATTCCCAGGACTATGTTATAATCCAGGCTTCTACAAGGCACATCACATTATCTAATTTATTTTTGCTGTCAACTGAACGTTGTAGTTGTAGACTACCTAATTTGTTGATCAGTCTTTCTAAGGTGAGAGACAAGCTTGAGCGTCTTTGAAAACTCTCCAGATTATCGCAGGATGTACTTCTTATTTTTAATTTTAATATACTGAGATCAACATGGATAAGAGAAATTTTAAAAATTATCTCAGTTATAGTAAACCAAATGGGATGGTGAATGAGGCTCCGTGGTAGAATAGTTAAAAGCTATGTACAAAGCTCTTGGTCTAACCTCCAGTACTAAGATAAATAGATGATATGTACATAGATGATAGACAGACAGACAGATAGAGATTGATTGGTGATAGAAAAATAAAAAAAGAATTGAAGAACATAGATTTAAACAAGTCAATGCATGATGATATTTGTTTATAATCTGTTCCTTTTGAAAGTCGAAGTAAAAAGGCTATAGTTTCATGCTAGCCTTAGCAATGCAGTGAGATCCTGACACATAAAGGAAATGTGTATTCTCCTGGATTGTGACATGTGAACTTATCTGAAAATAAATCTTTACAGATAAAAAATTATGATCTAAATACTTTGTCCTATGAATGTTATAAGGAGAGAGAGCACGAGCAAGGAACTCAGGGCCATGAGGGGTGCACCCACACACTGAGACAATGGGGATGTTCTTTTGGGAACTAACCAAGGCCAGCTGGACTGGGTCTGAAAAAGCATGGGATAAAACCGGACTCACTGAACATAGCGGACAATGAGGACTGCTGAGAAGTCAAGAACAATGGCATTGGGTTTTGATCCTACTGCACATACTGGCTTTGTGGGAGCCTAGATGTTCACCTTACTAGACCTGGAAGGAGGTGGGAGGTCTTTGGACTCCCCACAGGGCAGGGAATCCGGTCTGCTCTTAGGGCTGATGAGAGAGGGGGAGTTAATTGGGGGAGGGGAAGGGATATGGGAG
>NC_022016.1:1997952-2008232 GCF_000317375.1 Microtus ochrogaster
TATCATCTTTCTATCTATCATCTATCTATCTATCTATCTATGTATCTATCTATCTATCTATCTATCATCTATCTATCTATCTATCATCTATCTATCTATCATCTATCTATCTATCTATCTATCATCTATCTATCTATCTATCTATCATCTATCTATCTATCATCTTTCTATCTATCATCTATCTATCTATCTATCTATCTATCTATCTATCATCTATCTATCTATCTATTTATCTATCTATCATCTATCTATCTATCTATCTATCTATCTATCTATCATCTATGTATCTATCTCTATCACTCTATCTATCTATCTATCTATCTATCTATCTATCATCTATCATCTATCTATCTATCTCACTTTATCCATCACTATATCATCTATCTATCTATCTATCTATCTATCTATCTATCTATCTATCTATCTATCTTCTATCTATCTATCTATCTATCACTCTATCACTTTGTCCATCACTCTATCTTTCTATCTATCTATCTATCTATCTATCTATCTATCTATCTATCTATCTATCTATCTATCTATCTATCTACCTACCTACATACATTTATATATATTCACTTATTTATTTATTCATTTAATATTTGGACTGGAGACATGGCTTATAAGTTAAGAGCACTGCTTTTTCCAGAAGTCCTTGGTTCACTACCAAGCATCTACATGGCAGCTTACAAAGGAACTCAACACCAGTTTCAGGGTATCTCATGACCATACACATGGTGTTCAGAATGCATTTATGAAAACCTCAAATGAACATAAAATTTTATTTATCAGTTTGACATCTATAAATATTTATTGTATATATTCACTGCACATTATAATATATTAGAAAAGACTGTTCCATGCAAGCATATGTTGAATTCTGAGCATTTCCACTGATCCATTGCAATAGTATTCATTTCTCCTAACACTTGTCTTTATTTCCCTAGACAAGTCATTCCACTTTCACATTATATATACATACATTCTTTTATTTATCAGTATAAAATCAAGTACCAAGGTTTTTTTAAAAAGCACATGATATGTATCTTTCTAAAACTGGCTTAAATTCAATAGTGACTTCCTACAGATCTCATATGACCTTCTCAGGGCAACGTGGATGTTCTTATTTCAGGATTCATACTCGAAGCCTAACTCTGTGTCTATTTTTACTCCCCTTTCTCTAAAAATATTCTCTCTCTAATAACTCCACAGAGATTTTCAAAGAGAAAAGCACAATCATTACAGTTGAGAAACTGCTCTTGAAACTTATTAGCTGGTGACTCATACCCCTGAAAGGAGCTAATACCTTAATTTCATATTTCTCTGCTCAAATGCAGACCAAGGCGTAAACTGGAATGAAACTTTACACTAATGGCTTCTTAATTATAGCCATCTAAAAGCAATTACCTGAGTTTAGCAGATACAAAGTTAGGGTTGATGGGACCAGCAGATGAGAAGTGAGATGAAAGGTCATCTGCAGGAAAAGACCAGTGGAGAGGAGATAAGACACAGCCGTGAATAGAAAAAAAGCCAGGTAAGTGAAGCTTCATAAATTTCAAACAATGGTCTCCTAGTTTCTGAAACATTTGCCCCTTTAAACCCTGTTAGGAATAAAGTTCTAAAGCAGAAATATTTTATTTCAAGATAGAAGCTCACTTGATTCAAAACCTTGTTACCTGAATTAGACTTTGGGCATGTTTTGCATAAAATTTAACTTTGTGTCCAGGATTCTCAGGCATAACATATTTAGTAAGCACTCTTGCCACGCAACTAAATGAAATATGTGTAGCCTGAACATACTGCATGTGTGTGCACAAGAATGAAGACTTTTCACTGATATGTGCAACTTCTTTCAGTGTGAGTTTATGCTGAAGACACTTTATACCATGCACGTTTTCATTCCATTTAAACTATTTAAAATAAGTACATACTCACTCATAGATAAGAGAGTCTAAAATAAAAGTTGTCAATGAGCTATTCTAGTTGAAAATAATCACGTTAAATGGATTTCTTTTATATCTATTAAAACTAGGCTAGTATACTGGAGCAAGTTTGAAATACTTATCAACATAAAACAATAAGTCAAGTTGAGATTCATGGGACAGATCTATTCCACAGGTTTGATTTGGTTCTGAATTAATAATTTGCTTAGTTGAAAGCCCTTCTAAGGTTCCTTAAACTCAATTTCTCTTCCTTCCATTTCCCCCATACTTTCTTGATCCAATCTTTTAAATTAAGGGAAATAATTATTATGAGCTAATTAATTACAGATGACAAAATTATTTTTTAATGATAACATGTAGCAGCATACTCCTACTATCTCAATATTTGAGAAACAGGGAGTTGAAGAATAATGTTGGCCCCATAGTGAGTTTGAGGACAACTTGGACTACATAAGGCCATGTATCAAAAAATTATTTTATTGGGAACTATTAATTTTTTTAATTGTTTTGATTGAGTTGTATATTTTTTCTATACTCCCCTCACACTCTCTCCTCTCCCTTTCTATTGTTTCACATGGTCCCCACGCTCCCTATCTATCCAGGAGATCTTGTCTTTTTCTACTTCCCATGTACATTAGATCCACGTATGTCTGTCTTAGGATCCTCTTTGTTGTCTAGGTTCCATGGGATTGTTAATTTTAGACTTTTTTGCTTTATGTCTAAAAGCCAATTATGAGTGAGTACATATGATATTTGTCTTCTGTGTCTGGGTTACCTCACTCAATATGATGTTTTCTAGATACATCCATTTGCTGGCAAATTTCAAGATGTCATTAATTTTTTTTCTTCCATGTAGTATTCTATTCTGTTACATGCACCACATCTGCCTTTTCCTTTCTTTAGTCAAGAGACATTTAGGTTGTTTCCAGGTTCTGTCTATGACACGCTATGCTGCTGCAAACATGTCTTTGTGGTACAATTGAGTATCCTTTGGATATATACCCAAAAGCGATATTGCTGGCTCTTGAGGTAGGCTGTTTCCTAATTTTCTGAGAAATCGCTGTACTGAAATCCAAAGCGACTGTACTAGTTTGTAATACCATCAGCAATGGAGGAGTATTCCCTCTACACCACATCCTCTCTAGCATAGTTGTCATCAGTGTTTTTGATCTTGGCCATTTATACTGGTGTAGGATGGGATTTTGGAGTTATTTTGATTTGCATTTCTCTGATGGCTAAGTGTGTTGAACATCTCTTTAAATGTCTGTCAGCCATTTTAGATTCCTCTATTGAGAATTCTATGTTTATGTCGGTACCCCAATGTTTTTTACTGGATTTTTTGCTCTTTTGATGACCAATTTCTTGAGTTTCTTGTATATTTTGGAGATGAGTCCTCTGTTCGATGTAGGGTGGGTAAAGATGTTTTCCCATTCTGTAGGCTGCCATTTGGTCTTGTTGATCATGTACTTTGCTTTACAGAAGCTTCTCAGTTTCAGGAGGTCCCATGTATCAATTTTTTTCTCTCAGTGTCTGTGCTACTCGAGTTATATTTAGGAAGTGGTCTCCTGTGCCAATGTGTTCAAGTGTACTTCCCACTTTCTTTGCTATGAGGTTCAGTGTGGTTGGTTTTATATTGCGATCTTTGATCCACTTGGACTTGAGTTTTGTGCACAGTGATAGATATGGATCTATTTTCATTCTTCTACATGTTGATATCCACTTATGACAAAGCACCATTTACTGAATATGCTTTCTTTTCCATTTTGTATATTTTTTTTGCTTCCTTCTCAAAAATCAGGTGTTCATAGGTATGTGGATTGATATCTGGGTCTTTGGTCTTCGATTCAATCCCATGGGTCCTCCTTTCTGTTTTTATGCCAATACCAGGCTGTTTTCAGTACTGTAACTCTGTAGTAGAGCTTAAAGTCAGGGATTGTGATGCCTCCAGAAGTTCCTTTTATGTGCAGGATTATTTCGGCTATCCTGAGTTTCTCATTTTTCAATATGAATTTGAGTATTTTTCTTTGAATGTTTGTGAAGAATTTTTCTGGGCCTTTGATGAGCACTGCATTGACTTTATAGATTGCTTTTGGTAAGATTGCCATGTTTACTACATTAATTCTACCTACCCAAGAGCATGGGAGATCTTTCCATTTTCTGGTGTCTTCTTCAGAAAACTACTAATTTTTAATCAGTCAAATTACACTGAGTGCAAGAAAATGGGCAAAGGTTAAAGGTATTTTAAATTCTGATTTTTGTTGCTGTTGTTATTTTATTTCCATATATCTATCTAGTTTTTACATTATTTGTACTAATTGTCTTTCATGTTGCATTTTTACCAATCTGCTTTATATATTTCTTTATATCTCACTCATATATTTAAATATTACTTATATGTATATATATTTTAATATATATGTATATCATTATATTTTATTATATATTATATACATAATCAAAAATATTTTCAGTTCCTCCTAAAACTCTTCTTCAAGGTGTGATGGCTCTGGACTTAAAAGCTGTGACTGTTCTTCCTTAGAACCTGTGTTCAATCCCTGCACCCACATGGAAGGTCATAAACATTTGTCACTTTAGCTGCTGGAGATCCAACTCCTTCCTCTGTCTCTAAAAGGCAAAAGTAATGTGAGTTTTATGCAGACATACCTGCACAAAGCATTCATAAACAGTAAAGAAAATTTTACCAAAGAGAGGGGCCATTCCTCAGTCCTCAGTAGTAAACAACTCTGGTCATTCCTGGTGCTTAATCTTCTGTAATGTGCACCTGCAAGGTAAAACATTTCTGTTGTTTAAGACACCAGTTAAGAACCTGGCTTTATTACTCAAGCATTTATCCATTAAACCTCCGTGAGTTTAAATCCAGCCTGAACTTACTAGGGAGTTTTGGGCTATCCTGAACTATTAACCTACTCTGTGTCTTAAACAAACAAAAAAAAAAATTAAGTAAAGGAAAAGACAACCATTGAAGTATGTGATTATCACAGACTTTAGAATGTTCCATTCCTCTTATCTAAAAATAGATCTACCGTATCCTCCAACTTTACCACTCTCTGGCTTGTATCCAAAGGGCTATACATTCTACTCCAGAAATACATGATTATCCATGCTCTTTGCTGCTCTACTTGTAGTAGACAGAAAACAGAAACAACCTAGATGCCTACCAACTGATGATCAGATAATGAAAATGTTTCAATTACACAATGGGATATTATTCAACTATTAACAAAAACAACAAATAATGAAAATCTTGGTTAAATTGATGAAACTAGATATAATCATACTGATGGGGTAACCCCACAGAAGATATAAAGGCCACATGTTTTCTCTCATTTCTGGATGTGAGCTTTGACTCTTCAGATAATTGTGTTCTATTTGGAATACCCACAAAAGTCAAAAATTTAGAACAGGACCATTGGGGGATGAATTTTCAAGGAAAAAGAACTGGAACATAGTAGTATAAGGAGTTACAGGGGAATAATAGGACAGGGAGAGTTTAATTGAGGTGAAACATGAGAAGACAGGGTGGCGCAGGGACTCTTGGGAGGGAGAAGTAGCCCTCTGTTATTGTTTACTCACTACCTTTTACATTCTGTTTTCTCATAGAGGATGTTTTCTCATGGGAACCTTTTTATTCAATGTTATAAATGTTTTTCTTGTGTCTGTGGCTAAGTTAAATAGTAAAGTTGGTGGATAATTGGCAGGTCAGTGGTTCGACTCCATTCTGGATCTAGCATGTTAATGATATATCTAGTCCTGGCTTATTGTCAGCTACATAATAAATACTCAGCAGATGGTTTTGGAAACAAGAAAAAATGGATTTCTTGACACATACAGCTTTAGAGAAACATAGGGATGTAATTTTGACAAATTATGATGCAATAATTTGATACTGTATTCAGGATGTATATTGTCACTCTCTTTTGTTATTCTTCTCTCTATTTCAGATGGACAGTGGTGTCATGGTTAGAAATGGCTTCACTGGTGGAAATAAGATATTCATCATCCTTGATTACATCAATCAGGAATTTCAGTTATGAACAAAAATGAAAAACAATGAAAGAACTATCCTTAACTTAGAAAAATTATTTATGATTCCAATTGGAGATTAACAGATATTTGCTCCCTGGGACTTGTTATGTCCACACTGGAATTCAGCTGCGGAAAGAAGATAAGCTTTCTACCTGACACAGATGAAAGTCTGTTACCAAGGGTGCTCTTTTTCATTGGCTATGATTAAGTGTCCATGGATTCATCCCCAGGCCAGTGGTCAGAGGTGTGTGCCCAGTAACGAAAGGCAAGTGTGCTTGAGATAACAAAATGAATCATGGGATGGAGTAAGGTCATTGTTATAAAATTTAAAGGCTGCTTAGACAAAAGAAATGGAGAGTTTGAGGCTAAAGAGACATTCAAATCACCTGCTACAAAGATGTTATAAAAACTGTACTACTTATACCGTTCTGGAGGTCACTGGCATCTCCTTAACCAAAAACTGAAGAATGGATGAGCACATATCCTTTGAGTACAGGCAACATCAATTTGACTCAGTGGGTTAAAAAATAAATAATTTGCATTGCCTTCAATGTTAGCCAGAGAAGCTTTTATTTTTTTTTTCCAATAGATATAATGTAGAAACTTCCAACTGGTGAGAGTAGGTGGTTGTGCTCAGCTACACGACCTCCCCAGTATCCAAGCCTAAGGGGAACACCATATGGAAAAGGACAGAAAGAACCTAAGAACCAGCAAATGAGAAAAGTTATGGCTGCAGACTTCTATAAATGGCATGCGGTTGCAAAGATCGATCACACTAGTTGTGAATACCTGTGAAGAATGTGCAAAACATTGAGGTCCTTTGGGGCCTCACCCTTGGCAGCATGCTATTGGCAGGTGATGGTTGCTGAAGAGGGATAGTTACTCTCCTTTGAGGCCATGGCTATAATTAGGTTGGCTATGTCTCACTGCATAACCCCACACCAATATGCATTTAAAAAGCGCTAATTTAATTCAAGATATTTTTAGTAAGAAAAAAGAGAGTTCATGGATTTGGATAAAAACACAGAGCAGGGCACTAAGTGGAGGTGGGTGCACTAATGGCAGATAGATACATTGCAGAAATATATGAAATTTTGAATGAAACATAAAAATATTGTTAAATCAAACAAGTATCCATGAAGTTGGAAGTAAGGGTTTATCAGAGGATCCAAGAGAAGTTACAAATCCAGGAAAGTAGATATTATCAAATTATGTATATCTATGAAATATTAAATTAAATAAAACATTTAATCTACTGACCTCTACAGACATTGCATAAACAAGATAAATAATGTGGGTATTTCCCCACCCTTCTTCCAAGTTATCTAGTTGCAGATTCATGGCTTTGTTTACTCTGTATAAAGCAGTTTCAAATTAAATTGACACTTGAATCACTTCCATTCCTTTTTCAAAATTTGGTGACTCATTAGATGGATTGGAATGACTTTGAAAGATTCTCTGAACCTCAAAAGCACCCAACTGACCCTTTAAAGATAGGAAGCTCCACTTGAAAATGGACAGATTCTTGAATGTGGGTCTTAGTATGCAAACCAACAATTAAGCATGGTCCTATGTATAATTCAGAAAGAGAGAAAGCAGAGCAGTTCTCCGGATTTATTTTTTGTTATTGTCGTGGTGGGAGAATTATTCCCTTCACCAATTGGTTTCATGTTTTTAAGTTTTCTTGATTGATGCTCTGGGTAAAAGCTTCAGATGAACAAAATTTCAGCTAAAAGCTTTACTTACGTGATTCACTCAAACCACTAGCATTCAGAGGCTAGAAAGCACTGGTTTCTAGGGTATAGAATAAAAGGATTTAGGAACACAATTAGGAACTTGTTCCAGCAATTAGAGCTGAGTTTAATTACAAACTAACCTCTCCATAGACCATTTGACAGTCAGCGCAAAGTGAGGGAAAGAGAGCAGGAGGCTGCTGGTGGCAGCAACGGAACTCTTTGCCGACTGTTTGTTTTGTTCATGTTGTCTCCAGGCTCAGTGTTTTCTTCATGGGGTAGTTGTTAACACAATTTTATTATTTAAAATGTCTTCTTCTTCAGCTCTGCAAAAGAGTTTTATTTTTACTTTATATTCTATCCATCCATCATGCATGCTTCATTTCTGGTCTTACTCTGTATCTAATGCTTATGGTAGCCATGTGTCCTTTCTCCATCTGAAGGGACATCCCCTTTCACCAGAGCAACGAGCACCAAACTGCTTAGACCCTAAGGTATTAAAGCATAACATGGTTTACTAAATTCTAGATCTCACCCAAGCCTCAAGGATATGTGCAACATGTTCTGGAGATGATACTTTTCTAAATCCCCGGTGCAGGTCTGTGGCTACAATCTCAACATGAAATTTTATAAGTTAAATAGAACAAAGACCATTCTGGAGTTGCGGACAAGTTTACAATTCCTGTGTGTGCACTGAAGTCATTTATTTTCTTCCTGTTAGTGCTTCCCAAAATCGAGCCCTCAAAAAGATAAATAAGAGGCCATTGTTCTTGTGCTGCAACTTTTCCCTTAAGAATCAGGGCTCAGATCCATTTGCTGGGCATGTTACATGGATACAGCTCTATGCAGGGCTGTGCTGGCCTTGAGTACTGAACCAATTACATTAGAGGCAGACCTGAGCCGAGTGGGAGAAAGCACATGGCTACGAAATTAGAAGAACTGGCACCATGCCCTACTCTGTTATTTTCCAGCCAGTCTCTAATCGCTCATTTTGCCTCTCTTGTTTTCTAATGAGAAGCACAATTTCTTAACACCAAATTGCTTGAGTTCAGCAAATATTGCTGAATACTTACCTTGTTATAGACACTACATAAAGATCTAGAATTCTGATAGAAATCAAACGAAGCCTCGAACATCACAGAGTTTATATTGCAGTTTGGTACGGCCACTGATGAAGCAGATATTAAGCATAAAGGCGAAGAAAATTAGGGGATGTGCTGTTAGAAAATCTAGAGCAGAAATGTTCACAGGTATGTGGATTGCAAAACCAAGGATGTTGATGCTGGACAGCAAGCATCCTGAGGCCAGGCAAGAAACACTTGCTTAGTGCAGGAAATAGCAAAGAAGGGATGATAAGACCCTAATAATCTACTTTACAGTTCTTAATAAAAGTAAATTCTCATTTGTTACTACTTATTTTTTGACAATTTTACACATAAGTTATGAATTGTGGACATACTAATTGGGTACTCTCTTGTCCTGCTGATCCCTCTCTTACTTTCACACCTTATTTTGTCATATATTCTTATTTATACTTTGAGAAATCTATGCATATACATATATACATAATTATTTTTATCATATCTACCCAAGTTCATCCATCTTCTATTTACCCTCCATAGCCCACACCCAGCTTGACACCTTCTTTTCTTTTCCTTTATTTTTTATTAACACATGGAATGCAATTAATGCTGACTATAAATATATGAATACAGGATAATTAATAGAAGGATAACTTATCAGGTGCTACAACCCTGAAGAAAACCAAAATAGCCAATAGTCTCTCAGCTGGAGGCAAAAACTAATGAGCCCTTCCCCAACCTATGTATAAATTTTTACTGTGTCTTAATGTTCTTGTGCAGATTTTGTGTGGGTAACCATACCTCCTGTTTGTGAGCTTATATTTTCAATATTATAATAAAATGACTCATTCTCATCTTCTAGCTCTTATAATCTTAATGGCCCTTTGTCTTTGATATTTTCTGGGTCTTAGATGATGTGATAAGGATATCTCCTCTAGGGATAAACACTCCACAGTCACTAGTTTTCCTGTATTTTGATCAGTTAAGACTCTCTGTGTTAGCTTTCACACATGGCCAAACTAATTGTCTGTGGACAAGACAGGTAAAATCACTAGACTAAAGTTATAAATGTAAAATGTTTATCACAATTTGGCTTCTTAGTTATATAGCTTAATATCTTTAATGAATTCTTTGTAGAGTCTATGGCACTAACTGCCCTAAATTATTGCCCAGGTTTGCAGCATTGTGCATATTATTTTATGACATGTGAATGACTCAGTATTCTGAAATATTCCAAGTCCGTGAAATGAATATATAATACTTTTATAATTAAATTTAAAGTAATTAAAAGGTAACATTTGGAGTTAATAAATATCAATTTTAGAAGGGAAATGCTTAAATATGACAGCTTGAATCTTAGTCTTGTGTGTACTCTTTTATAGATTTGAGGGTTTAGACATTTTTTTGAGGTCTTCACTTTGAGGTTTCCTCATCTATAAAGGAGATTTTTTTTTTACAGGAATCTGTTTTTATTC
>NC_022016.1:2008507-2034628 GCF_000317375.1 Microtus ochrogaster
CCATAGTCCTTGGCTTCTCATCAGCCCTCATTGTTCGCCATGTTCAGAGAGTCTGGTTTTATCCCATGCTATTTCAGTCATAGTCCAGCTGGCCTTGGTGAGCTCCAAGGAGAATTTAAAATGAAGCTCAGTAGAATTTTGTAATGAATTAATTATATGCATAAAAGTCAAGGAGCCAGAGTTGGTGTGATGCTATTGTAGCTACAGTCTCCAAAGAGGCTGAAGCAGAAGGAACTCTTATACCCATAAAACTGCAGTTAGTCTAAGCAACATAGTGGTATCCTGTGTCCAAAACCAAACAAAAGCAAATGAAAAAGAAACAAGGAAAAAAACAGACTTTATAATAATATTTGCTGTTTTTAGAGAGGATGCATGATTGCTTGAAAAGATTAAATAAATATACAGTCACAGTTCATTCAAAGAGCAATATCTATCTGTCATCTATCTACCATCTGCCTATCTATATACTTTATATCTGCACAATGTTCCTTGCTGAATATTAATAATGCTTAGAACCCTAAGAGTTCATTGTATTTGCAGTATGTATATGGATTTTTGGGAGGAGACACCAGCTCACAAATAATGACACAGAGATTTATCATTAATTATAATTATGAAAGCTTGGCCTTAGCTTAGTCTTTTTCCAAACCATCATAATTTAATTAACCCATAATTTTAAAATCTATGTTCTGCATCGTGGCTTGATTTCCTCTGGTCTGTACTATATGTCTGACTTCTTTCGAATCCCACAGGGATCTCTTGAATGCCTGGATTATCACATCTTTATCTCTCTGACCTGAAGTCTTGCCTAGCTCTTGGCAGTTTAGCTTTTTATGATACAAATCTCAGCAACACATCTTTACACACTTTACAAATAGTCCTCAACATTTCCCCCTTTATGTATAAATAAAAGAAAAGGTATTAAATCTAACATAATAAAATTATATACAAAAATAACAATTATCAAGTAAGGATTATACTCACAGTGTCCAGTACATTTGTATTTGGCAAATTTGGAGAAATTACTCTATTTTTCTCTTCTCTCTTGATAAATCCATTGTTTTATAACTAAACCATTTTTATCATAGCTTCTATTAGTACCCAAAAAACAAACTTTTATTTTTTAGACCTTAAAATATTTTCTTAGATAAACAAGTTTTTATGTCTCTCAAACTTTACATATTTGCATCTTTTATATAAGGTTTTTTTACCCTAAGTTTTATAAGAAGGAAATCTGCAATGATAACTCTTTCATCTTCAATCCTATCAGAGACCTAAGAAGTATATCATATCACCTAAGTAAACAGGAAGTGCAGTGCAAGCAAATCCCAAAATTATTGAAATTTCAAAGATTTGGTTGCCTGGACAATCATCTACAGATCCTCTGCAATATTGGTATGTCTGTCTTTGGCCTACTGTCCTAGAATATATGACTGACTTTTCTGTGTAGCAGGAATTTTGAAGGACTCTTTGACCTTGCCTTGGCGAAGTTTGGTAATCATTTCCTTTTATGTCCTGCTTGTCCAGTTTGGATAATATGTTGTCAGCAGTAAAGGCAAGTGAAGTTTCTAATCTAGTGGCTAACTTTTGCCACAAAGACAGAAAACTTCATATGGAGGTTCTTCAATGCCCATCATCTTCTCTGAAGTAGACTGGTGTTGGCAGGAGTAGACATGTCTATCTGTCATGAAAATGCTTATGCTATTAAAACATTTTAAATGCCATATTCTATAGATCTTTGAAGTGTTTGAAAACTATCTTTCTGTTTAAAATATATCTCTGTTTGACCTTAAAAACATATGTAACATGAATAAAGTTTGTTTGTTTATTATAGATGACTATTTTCCTGTCTTCTTTATTCTCCTCAATAGCTTTCAAGAAGTAAAACTTATATTTTTAAATGAGCTGCACAGGTGCAATACCTTAATCAAGAATATAAACTTATAATCCACATATATATGTTTATATATATATATATGCACATATATATGTGTGTGTGTGCATGTATGTGTCTGTATGTGTAATATGAACTTATATTCCTTATATATAAAATAATTAAAAAATCTTAAATTGAATTAATATTTAAAAATCCCCACCAATGTAAAATATTTGAGACTAGTGATTGTTTAAAAGTAGACTCAGCAATTCACCTGTTTTATCCTATCACCCTTTATCCCTTCAGAAAGAGACTCCTGAATCTACTATCTTTTGTGCAGCTTTTTCCTGACCACGACCAATAATAACTTTTAACCAACACCCATAAATGATGACAAACATGGATATAGATAACACAGAGAATGAACAAAAGCCATCCACTCCAACTCTTGGGAATATGGGTGTCCTGTTCTCTAGATGGCTTCCTACTGTCTGGGAGTGACAACATCTTTAGGGGATCCTGAGAAAATTGAAATAATGATTAAGTACTAGGAGAGTTAGCTGTATCATTTTTTGCCCAGTTTCTGTGTAATGGAAAAATGAAGGGCTTATCTGAAGTCTTGGCTTAAGTAGTCTGTAAGGGTACTCACATCTCAGCTAGCAGCTTTGAAGCTGTTCAGGAGGGAGAATTTTGAGGAAACTTCAACAGAGGCATTCTGAGAAGCTGGACCACCTAGGATACTTGTCTTTGTGGGTATCTGGTTCTTTATTCTAAAAACACATGGACTTTTATAAAGTAACATATATACTTATATTAACACAAATATGAAATGTGTGGTGTTTATAAGTCAGTTAAAGATGATTTTTTTTGTTTTATGTTTAAATAGGTAAAAAGCATCTGTTGGCTTTATAAGTCTGTTTGGATTGGATGAACAAACCTATGTCCATGACTTATGAAAGGATGGCATATAATAATAAGTCATGGGAGTCTGCAGCCATCAAGATTTATCATGTCTCATCTAGTCTCAGAGCTTATCCCATTTAGAGAGATCAGCATATATGTTACCTGTCATGTAGTATTTCTTGTTTTTTATTTAATGTTGATAGCCAAGATTCTCAGGTCTCCTACAATTTGTTTTGTTTCCTTTAGAAATAATGGCAAAACTTTCCCCCTAAAATAACATCACTCCCATGCTTTTATTTTGAAATTAGGACATTTTTAAAATATATAGGTTGGTATAATTTATCAGGTTACATAATCCAATATCTGTCAGCCTCTATTGTGTGTTGTACAATAGCATTTAAAAATTTCAAAGTCAACACAGTACCACACTGAATCTAGACACCCTGTGTATTTCCCATCTTAAGTGACATATTTTTTATATTACTTTACTCTCTCTTTAAAGACTATAATTTTAAACTATTTTTATGACTGTCTATAGCCAGTTTTTACTGGGTATCTGCTTAAGGATTTTATTTCCCTTCCTATTTGGACCAATTTACATCATTCTCTGATCATGAGACAAATCTTAATTGGTGACACCAACTGCGGGCTCTGCCTCCCTGAGCTCCCTGAAATCCTAGACGCAAGCTTGCTCCTTTACCACCCCAGCTCTGGGAAGTTGTTGTGTCCATGATGCTGCAGGCATTTTTATTTAGCATGAAGGCTGCACAATTGCTCTGCAACAGAGCAGGAACTTTTCAAAGAGCCTGTCTTCCAGAGAGACAGCTTTTTTGGGCCTCATGGATATCCCGAACCTCCACGTTGGAGGCCAGCAGTGACAGGTCCTTTTACAAAGGCAAATCCTTTCAGTTTTTGAGATCCCTTTCAGAATCAAATTGAAATCCAAGTGTTGGCTTGTGCCTTGACTCCCAAATGCCCTTCAGGAATACAGACTAGTCTGACAGGGATTTTCAGAGAACATAAACCCATAAAATCTCCCTTGGCTCCTAGTGAAATAGTTTCCCTCCCCAAGAGACTCTAGTCATTGGTTTTTGTTTTTGTTTTATTTTTCTTCTGTCTTTGGGAATTTATTTTATTTTATTAAACAATCTTTTTTTTTTTTATTTTGCATACTAATCTCAGTTACCTCTCTTTCTCCTTCTCATTCGACCTTCTCCCCACACTATCTTCCTCCCATGGGGAGTCAAGAAAGTCTGTCACTTTGGGAGCCAGCCATGTTAAGCTAAGTATGGGCAGATGACCCAAAGGAAGTTCTTTACTTCCAATCATTATCACTTGCCAGAGTAGGACTGGCCATCAGTAAATTTAAATGGAGACCTGAGTCTCAGTAGTTTACCCTGAAGCAATACCTGGTAGCAGGAAGAACCACAAACTGAGATTACTCAACCACCACCCAAGTACAGACCATCCAAAGGAAATAAATGCCTAACATTCCAACCACTGTAGATAGGATCACATGCCAGCACACACTCACCTGCACACCCCTAGACAAATGTCAGCCAATCAGGGGTCCTAAACCTCAGAAATCCCTCACCCCCACTTTTACTACTATAAAAACCCAATTCTAACTGAGCTCTGGGCTATCCGTTTATTCCAATACGTTGGACATGTGGAGAGACCAAGTTTACAAACTTGCTTAAAGTAAAGGCTTTTTGCTTTTACATATGGGACTCTGTCTCCCTGTTGACTTTAGCGGAGACTTTGAGGATTTGGTCATAACAGTCATGTCACATTGAGGCAGGATGAAGGCCATATGATTAGGCTGAGCTAACTATCCCTCCTTAGGCAATGGCTCCAGAAAGCCAGTTCATGCACTAGGGATAAATACTGATCCTACTGCCAGTGACCTTACAAACTATCCAAGCGACACAACTATCACCCACCTTCAGAGGGCCTAAATCAGTCCTATGCAGCTTCCCCTAGAACCTTTACCCAGCAAATGATGGAAGCAAATGCAGAGCTCCTGGAGTCCAGACAAAGTGAGGGAGGAATGAGAATATGAGCACAAGGTCAAGACCATGATAGGGAAACACAAGGAAACAGCTGAGCCGAGCTATTGGAAGCTCTCTGACCCTGGTCTTTGAGAATTTTGTCATTTGCTGATTACCTGAGCCTATTTTACTGTTGTGTTGGTTCCTTATAGCCTGGGAGACAGACGGAGTGCTACTTAGGTTGTGAAGTTCCTCTTTTGTCTTACTCTGCCCACTTGATCCAGTATCCTGAGTTCTTTAAATTCTTTGGAGTCATACAACCAAAGAAGACGCTTTGGTCTAAGGTAGAGGCATCAATTTAAACTAGGAGGAAGCATATATCTGCAGTCTTCTTTTTTTCTTAAAAAAAAAGTTTGTGCTAGAAAAATATCTAGCCTGTCCACAAAATTCCTTCTTATTTGTTTTAATCCATTGCACAGATGTGAAAATTATATTTTATTTAGTTAACTTTTGAATAACTGATTCAATTTTTGTCTTCCCCCTTAGAGGATATACAGGTAAATTAAATTATTTATCATTATCAATATCATTCTTATAATTAATTAATATATGGGTAGTTTAAAACCAATGAAGGGTAATACTTGAGGAGCCAGGTCACACAACTATTTTTCAACTGAATCATCAAAGTAAATCCATGGATTTACTTTGTGTCCCTTGTTATTCTTGGTCACAAATGAGAACAATGAGCCAGAAGCAAGGTAAATTGCTTGCAGAGGTCACACATCTTCGAAATGCCACTTTCAGCTAGCTGACAATAGTGCTCTGCTCCTGACCACTATCTGAACCCCTGGGCTGCACTCCTGCTTTCTCTGTTACAATCTAACATTCTTTAGTTTAACACAATAATATTGACCCTTTTATAACTAAGGAAATTATATCTTGAACAGTTAAATTATTTCAACACAAGTTTGCTGAGTAATACTTGGCAGGCTCAGGATCAAAGTATCAATATCCTTTCTTTAAAATCACAGACAAACATAGTCAGATAGATACATACATACACAGAGCCATTGAAAATTATGGAATGAGGGAACTGGGATTGGTATGTAAAATGAAAAAAGATAGTTTGTTTTCTTATTTTTAAAAAAGGAAAAGAAAGAGAAAAAAGATGAAAACAAAAGAAATTTATAGAATGAAAAATTATATATTAAGACACATAAACTCAAAATGACTAAGTAAAAAAATGACAGAGTTACTAGGCAGATGATGATCAAAAAGACCTGAGTTTTGGCCAAGTCTCTGTTATCACCACTGCTTTATTGAGCAGTTCGTATATGATTATAGTTTATCCCAGGATGTACATGGTATGCACCCTGTATGTAGATAATTGCTTTTGCAATACTAAAGAAATGACCTTGGGATCTGCCAGCAGATAGATATCTACTTTCTTCTCTTTTTCTTGTTTCTCTTCCTTCCTTTCTGTTGTGTGTGTTTTTGCCTGTATGTTCCTGTGTGCTTGGGTATGGAGGGTGTGCTTGCCTGTGAAGACAGGTATGGGGGGGAGGGAGAGGTTAATTTTATGAATCTTTTTCTATTGATATACACAATACATTTGGAGACAGGGTCTTTCCATCAACCTTGGGCTTACCCTTTCCATTGGTTATGTGATGAGCTAATCTAAGCCCTTAAGAGACACTTTTTTTGCTCCCAATTTAAGACCTTAAATAACACTGTGTACATGCAACCATACCTGAATTTTCTAGGGATATTGGAATCTGAACTCAGGTCTTCATGTCTTGTAGCAAGCGCTCTACTGACGGAGGCATCTCCCTAGCCGAAGGACCTCTTTCTTTGATGTTTAAGTACTTCATTAGAATGTTTTGCTTTGTTTCTGCTTTTGTCCATTGCAGGCAGGTTTGTTTGCCCTAATTTTCATCCCAGTTGTCCAACTCTTTTCCTATCAGGCCCCCTCAGTAGAGAGGAAATATTTGTTAAAGGATGGAGGGTGGGAGAGAGTTGCATTATGGATTTTATACAGGAATGACTTGAAAAGAAGCACATACTACTGCTTTGTTGGGATCTTTTCCTGTTTATTTGCTTTTTGCTTTTCTTTTGGATTAACTTGTGGTCTATTTGCTGAATTTTCTGTTTTTCCAGTTCTTCCCTCCATGTGCAAATGCTTACTTTGACATTTGAAGTTATATTAAGTGAGATTATAAAGTTTTCTATTTATACATCAGGGAACAGAGGAGTCAGAGAATGAGTGTGCTAGTTTCCTTTCATCTTGTTGTAACAAAGGATTCTTATCTAAGACTACTTGGGGAGAAAAGAGTTTACTTGATCTTACACATTACAGTGCATCAGCAAGGGGAAACAAGGCAGGAGCTTGAGGCAAAACCCACAGAGGAACACAGTTTACAGACTCAATCTCAGGATCATAATCATCTATCTTTTTGAAAAAGCCTGGGTTTACTTGACTAGTAGTAGTTCCATTCACTGTAGGCTGCCCCCACAAATCAGGTAGAAATCAAGAAACTGTCCCCATTAGTCATGCCTACAGGTCAGTCTCATGGAGGGAATGCATCAGTTGAGGTTCCCGCTTGGATCAGTCATAATATGAGTAACACTGTCCCTGTCTTTTTCCTAAATATGGTTCTGCTGAGTGTGTTTCCCCTTTATCTATTAGGGTGTTATTTGACCAGAAACTGATTTCTAGACTCTAATAAGAACACTCCCCACCCCAGATCTGGCTTGCTTGTGTGTAGGCTTTTAGCTGTTACTAGAATGCAATGCATGTTGAGTAAGAGACAGAAACATACACATTAAGATTCTCTTCAGTATGCACTATTGTTGGCTTGATATATAATAAGTGAGCATACCGTTGTTTATCATTGTTGATCTTCATAAAACAAATAAACAAATAAAAACCTGTTATCATTCAGTAGCTCAGATTTTTTATTCCATTTTCGGTTCATTTTACCACTTGGCAGACTTATTTTTTAATGTACACAATGACTTAAAAGACAGCTCTTGGATTGGCTGCCCAGTTATCCTCATTTCCATTTCACTTTTCATTATGTATGCAAATATATTCAGGAGACTAATATGTATTTAGATGTGCTCTTTGTATAATCCCTCGGATAAATTTCAGGGATTTTCTTTCACCTATGCAAAGTCTAAAGGTAAACCCGTAGCCTAAGTCTCTCTTTCTTCAGAAGATTTTATCCATCTTTCATTTGGTGAGTAGACTAGCTGTGGTAACATTAAAGAATATATGCTGTTTTCATCCTAGAAAAGCTAACATTATCCCTTCTCTTAGCAGTGTTTTGTAATGAACATCTATTTGTTGCCAAGTAGAAATAAACAGCACATCTCCTAAACTCCTACTATTCCTTAAGGTTCAAGTATAAATAAGTATTGATAATTCATTGCATGGCATTTTCTTAATAGGTTTAGCATTCTTTGAGGGAAGGAATGTGGTCATTTGTTACTTTATATTCCTTCATCCCAAACTATGTTAGGCGACAGGACTCAATGATAGAGTTGAGGTGATACGATTTTCACCTTACTCAAACCTTACACCTCACTACTTTTACTTTTATCTAACTCACGCTGGCAGTTGGATGTTATTTTCACTGTCTGTCACTGGTATGGTTTTGTCATTATTTAACTGTGTCTTTATCAGACTCAGTGTTTTAACTGAGAATAGCAACAGTACCTGCTTCAGTAGTTAAAAGTATTGTAGGAAAGAGGACACAAAATTGTTTATAACTAACTGTTACTGATAATTATGCACCATGATAAGTTAAATATTAGAAACTTAGTGAAATAAAGTTTTATTGAAATGAAATGAAGCAGAAATGAAACAGACACATTTAGTAATATCTATTAACTTATTAAGTTCTAGAGAGTAATAATAATGACAAATTTAAACAGAACTAGAAATAATCAATTGACATATTGAACTTAAGGTTTTCAGATCATCTTATTTAACAAACAACATTCAAAAGAAGCTATTTTATTTTTCTCATTGCCCAAATCTTCCAGATCTTGATATCTTACCTCAGACAGGAGCCATAAGGTTGCTTAGATGAAACAGCCACATACTAATGAATTCAAAAATTGGCTTTTGAGCTCTTCCTGATTCTGAAGCCCATGTGGCCTGATTTAGTGCTACCTAGGTGTCTCTCAAAGTGGAAAACCATTTCTTGTGTAAAACAAAAGTGCTCAAATGACAGTGTGAGCATGTAAAACTGGCCACTTGTTTAAGACTGAATGCAAATATTTGAAAGGAAGCATTTATAAGTAACATTTAGAACTGCTCTGCAGATTCCCCCAGAGGACATGTGAGAATGATGACAGCTTGCAGGCAACTTAAGGACGATTTACATGAAATGCACTGGGCACTCTGTGGATTGGATGCATGCTGAAAATGTTAACACATGCATACACATGTCTTCGTTGTGCTGCATTCCTTGTTTATCTAGTTTTCCTCATGTTAGCACAACCATGTGCACAGGTCTCAGCATCCTCACCTGAGATCTGCCTTTCTCTTCCTAGCATTTCTGCTTGCTCTCTATCTTTTCCTACAGCTCATGACTCCTGAATGCCATTCCACAGCTTGTGATGTCTGGAACCCATGGGTGCAAATATGTACTGTGAATGAGAAAGATTTTGAGACCATGCATCATCTGGTAGTCATGGTGATGCTAAAACAAATGGCATGATATTTTTCCCTAGCTGAAAGACATCTGAAGATTCCTATGGCCTGTTCAATAATGTACAACCATGTCTTCAAGTTGTTTGGTCTAGCTTCTTTATCGCTGTCTGATCATAATGATTTTCCACATCCTCTACTGTTAACTTGGTCTGTCCTTTTGTCCATCTACAATTCAAATGAGATCTTATTTGCATTTCTTTTCTATTGTAATTCTGCAGTGAAAGCTAATGGCCTTAGGATGTTGGTTTACCTTATACTCCATACTTATGGTTTCTCATAGCAGTCATGTTTTAAATATTAGAGAAGAAAGAAAATGAGCTCAATAACTTTAATGATTTTTTAAATGAATGTTTCTGATAAAAAATGTGAAATAATTTAAAATTTAAAGTCCTGAGACTCAGATGTTCCTAGCACATGCTTATAGTCAACCATGAAAACCCAACAGAGGTGAGAGTAATCCTCTGGCCCTCTTTCTTGAACACTTAAACAAGGAACATGTGCCTATCATCCTTTTACTTTAGTTAACAGTGTTTATCCACATATTGGATCTTATTACTGGCTCCAGTGACCAGGTTGCGGAGAAAGAAGGCCCTTTGTTTTAAGGAGAAAAATTTGCTCAAACTCTAGCTGAATTTATAGCTGTGTGACTTTGGACAAATTATTGAATCTCTCTGTATAGTGATTTCTGTCCTTGACTATTGTAAACAATAATGTCAATTTTCCAAAGCAGAAAAAAGAAAGAGAAGATCGGCTTTGTACATATTAACATGAAAAACTGTCTATTTTTTCCAAGATCCTAGGCAAGAATCAACACTCACTAAAAGACTCATCTGGGAAAGAAAGAAAGTAAAAATGTCAATAAAGTCTAACATTATTATGGAGTAGGAACTGGTCACACTCATGTAAAATGATTCCCTGTGAGTAGGAAATGGAAATGTTTGAATACTGTATATGGGAAGAACAGATGGGCAGGCAGGCAGAGGTCTCCTTAGGAAGGGGGCAAATATCTGAGACAATGTCCATGATAAGGTGAAGATTAATACTACTGCTTTTGTGGAGTAATGCAAGAGATGTGTGTTAGCTGGCAAGAGTTCTTACAAGAGCCCAGAATGCTACTTCTGCTATTATAAATGTAAGACTATCTAGAATGTAGGTACATGTATATAATCATCATAATAGCTAATGAAAAATCACCCACTAGTTAGCAACATCAAGGCCAACTTATGAAAATGCTATAAAGAAAGAGCGAGTGATCTCAGTTTTGTTACAAACATAAAAACTGACTTTCATTTTAGGAGTAAATCTTTATATATTCATGTTAGTGTTCTTACAGACACTTTATTCTTTACAAACACACATATATACTGACATTATAATCATCAATTAGTAAACATTAAAAAGAATTTCTCCAGACATTAATTATTCTCAAATTTATATACAATTTTCAAACAGAATAACCACCGGTTGGTGGGAGAGGCCATTAAGTTTGCACTGATTAGATAAGAGTAATTTGAAATTAGCCTAGAGATTGTTAGCATTAAAAATGGACTCAACTAAATGTCTTGAGTATTCTTGAAACTGCTGTTCTTTTAGGGATTCCAAATAAGCACATATCAGTATTAGTATAGCTAATTAATTTAATTAAGAAACTTTAGTTTCCAACTTCTTATTTTATATAAAAACTTCAAGTGTCCAACTGATCACAAATGATTCCTCACAGACAAAAGTTATAGTCAGGCTTAAATTTTTCTGTATGAATTCAACAGATTCCCAAGTACAAAATTATCAAGAAGAAATGTGTAATTTTATTGAATTCATGTTTATTTTTATTATTTTGTTTTGATGCATATATGTTTGGGTGTGCATACACATACATATGTATCCTATAGATCAAGAAAGAGTGGCATTTCTAGGAATTATCAACTCTATGTTTGAGACACGTTATTTCACTGAGACCTAGAGCTCACTTAATAGGCTAATCTGTTTGCGCAGTGTTACAATGTTCTGCTTGTTTCCATTTTCCAGCTTGGAGTGATTTGTGTGCCCTCCCATGCTTCACTTTGGAGCTTGTGTTCTATAGCTAAAACTCTGGTCCTCATGCGTGTGAAGCACTTTACTGAATCAAGATGTCTCCTCAGTCTCAACCCCCACCACTATCTCCAAATCACCTTTAGAGTTGCCAGATATTTCTTCCCTGAAACTCATGGAATCATGAGTTTGTTGCATGAGAGATAGTCATGGTATTGATTATCAAGGCTAATTTACAGAAGGAAAAAGTGACTCTGGTCTAGGGTAAACTCTTTACTCTAAGGAAACCCCTTTGGGCCATTGATGATTTGTTTGTCTCCTAAGCAAACCAAAGGGATTCTCTTCAAATTGGTGACTTTATTACAAAATAGAAATAAAGCTTTTTATGGAGAAACTTCTTATGAAAATCATTATTAGACCTTATCACATGATAACTGATTATTTTCTTTTGCTCATTAGATTTATTTTCTTGCCTAAGTCATAGTTTCTCAAAAAAAGCAAGTTCCTCCTAGATAAAATTGTCCAGTTTTCACTACACTCTTAGGAATTAAGCATATGATTAAAAGTTACTTCATTTTCCTAAATTTTCTGGGGTATTGACTAGTCTATGGGAAATTTGTTTTTTAAAAACAAATTTCTTTTGTGCAGGGAATGTTGAACTTGTATATGTTGCTGTTTGTATAAGCCTAGTTAGTTAAACATATGTTCAATTACATAAGCATAGACTACAGTTATATTTGAAATGAATGCACACAGCTATGTGCACAGAGACCATGTACAAATTGGAAGCCAATATAAAAAATGAAATATACTAGAGAATTTAAACATGATGAAATGTTGGCAATTTGTTTATTGTTACTAATTTATATACTTCAATGAATATTAAATATACTTGAGCATATGTTACTATATAGTTGTATTTGCTCAAACATAAAATGTGTCCTATAGGATCACATGCTGGCCCTTTCATATAAGTAGTTATACATATGATAATATACTATGTTAAGTTATATGCATATCTTGCAATTAATATAGTACATATTTGATTTGCTTGTATCTTGTACATGAAATATAATATATACTAACATATACAAATTGTAACATACATGTGCAAATTGAAATTACCAAAGTGCTCCATAATTTGAAATTCTTAGTGCCACCATGACCAAGTAAAAAAAAAATCCACACTTCAGGAAAAAAAAATACACACTCAGTAGTCCAGAGCACTAGTTGCTCTGAACTGGGGTTTGATTCTCAACACTCCCATGGCAGTTCCCAACAGTATATAATTATATTTATAGGAGCTCCAAGTATCTTTTCTGCCCTCTACAGTCACTGAATGCACAGGGTGCTGACATATATGTAGGTAGAAGACCAATAGACATACACGCAAACAAACAAATAAAACTAGATAATTCCTCTTGAAAGAAAAAGGGAAAAAAAAGGAAGAAAATTCTGTACTTGGCATTGTATGATAGGTTATAAACACAACACAAAAATATGATAAAAATACTGAATTAAATGTTTTTATAACATATACATTAAAACATAAATTTCATGTTTTAAATGAGGTTCCATATCCAAGATATCTCATTATGCATATTGAAAATATTCTCAAATCTGAAACAAACAAACAAACAAACAAAAATCAGGTAGTTTCAAACTTTCTGACCCCAAGAATTTCATAGGACTCTGTAGTGGTGTGTGTGTGTGTGTGTGTGTGTGTGTGTGTGTGTGTGTGTGTGTACCCACTTTCTTCAAGTTAGAATCACCCTGAAGGAGGAAACTTCTATTGAGAAATTGCCTCTATAGTGTTAGACAACAGGTAGTAGGTCTGTAGGAAATTTTCATAATTAAGGATTTGTTTGTGTAATGGAGCAATGCATTGTTGATTGTTCCACTCCTGGCCTGATGTACCATTGTAATAATAATAATAATAAAGCAGGCTGTTCAGTTCATGGGGGGAAAGTGAGTAAGCAGCACTCCCCATGGCCCCAAGATTCCTGCCATCTGGGTGCCTGCACTGACTTTCTTAAATGATGAATGGTGATGTGGAAATGTAAAGGAAATAAACTACATCTTTTCCAATAGTTCTTGGTCGTGGTGACTAATTACTGCAATACGAATCTTGAGTAAGACACACACTTTTACCTCAACTTCATAAGTAAACACAAACACTCACCACTGCTAAAAATGGGGAATAGCGGGAAGCTGTCATAGCAGGTCCTCAAATTGTAAGGAAGTTTAAATATTCCTTAAAATAGACTCATCTTAAAAATTAAATTATGTAAACTTAAAACAAAATAGAATGATATTGTATCAAATTTAATAAATGTTTATACTCATCATTCATTAATTATTATTTCTACATTTGCCATCATCTCTATTCTTAACATTGCTTATTTCCAGTTTTTCTCTTGTGGATTGTGTGCTACTTAACCACACACTAGGATGTGACACAGTGTTTTATTGACCATTTTTGATCAACTCTTGCCTGAGTATTTGTGCCACAGACACTGGCCAGAACTTGAGCCAGTGTTTTTCTCTTTTTTTTCTGACTGACAAAAGAGATGCTAAGCATTTGCTATTAAGTCCTTTGAAAGGTCTCTTCCCCAAAGTACTTCACACTAGACTTAAGATCTAGTCACTAAATTAGGTAGCTGCGAAAAGAAGCAAGAATTGTTCTTTATATGTGTATATGAGAGAGAGAAAAAAAATAGCCTACATAAACCTAGCTAAATTGCACTCAATAAAGAATGTGCAGACTGTGGAAGGGAGGAAGATTTCCCTGGAAACTCTCAGAGAATACAGGTACACACATGCCTTTTGAATAATGAATTTAATTTTCAAGTTTCATGTAAAGCTCTATCTGCCCTTACCTCTCCCAGGCTCTCCCTTAACCTTGTCCTGGTTCCTCTCCCTCCCTCTTTTACCTGTACTTCTTAAAAAGCTACAGTTCTAACCTGTTCCCTCCCTCTCTATTATTCCACTAATCAGTCTCCACCCACATAATTAAGGCAATCACCTCCTTATGCCTTCTATAAAGCAGTCTTAATCGCCCCTTCTGTAGCTGGCACAGCGACTTTCAGCCTACAGGATCTGCTAACAATCTCAGGCCCTTCCTACATCATCCCTTCCTTGCCCTACTCTTCATTCCCTCCTGTGTCATGGCTAAGTCTGGCCTGCTGCTTAGAAACTACTCCCGCCTCCCTGCACTCCCTTCCTACTGAGTTGTTGATCAGCTCTGGTCAGAAAAGCAAACTTCTCTCCACCTATATTTCTCCCTAATTTTTCTAATTACGTTTCCAGGGCTTTTCTATGCTCCCAGGAGATGGGATTAATTTGATTTAAAAAAAAATTCACTTGAGGAACTTTTGAAGGAGTTTGTGGGTGTTAACATATTAAAACAACATGAATTCTTCGATTTCTTAAAAAAATAGAAGGTATGTGGATCTGTGCAGTTATGAAGAACAAACTGAGAATCACAGAAGAAAGAGTCCAGTCATCTTCATATCTCTGGGATTGTTTAAAGGTATAATAGCAAGATGCCATGGCAGAGAAAAAGTTGGATTAGAGATTTTATAAAGTTTCTTCTACTCTAAAATAATCCATGAATCTCTTAGTTGTACCTAAAACACCAACCAGGGGACCAATATTTTTTACTTTTATTCATTTCTCATATCTCACCAACCCCCTGCCTTGTACAATTTATGGCATAATTTCATATCCCTACTTGAAAACAAAGTAGGGCTTCTTCATTACCAGATCCCCACTGAATTTTGATCATCTTCTTGAAGCAAGTCTGCATCACGTTCTTTCTTTGGATGAAACAAAAGGGTAAGTTTTCCCCAGTGGTACAATGAAGTGCTTCTCAAAAGTAAAGAAAATAAGATAAAATATAATAAATTGTAAAAAGAAATCTTTAATCAAGAATTTCATAGACAGAGGATGAAAGAGGAGAAGAAAATATGGAACTTGAATCTGTAGAGATAACTGCTTTTTTTTTTTTAGAGTGTTTTTCATCACTGACTCTTAAGCACCATGTGAAGCAGTACCAGTGTCCTCATTTTTCATCTTCTTATCACTTTGCGTCTTTATTTTTAGGGAGGTTTGTGAGGTTGTCATTTTTTTTTTTATTAACAATTCTTCATAATGCTGCAGTGGGAAAATCAGAAGCAGGGCCTCCCTCTGAGTTCTCATTAACTGAATGAGAACTCATATGTTAGAAGTTCTTACACAGTTTCTGTATGTCAGTGGAGAAGGACTAAGGTTGATAGTCATGACCTTCTGTCATGATATGGCACTCTGAAATGGTGACATATAAGCTACTCCCTTGATAGCAAGTATCAGATGACAAAAAGAACACTGGTTTTGGAGTCTGGTGCTGTGGTCAATCTTGTTTCTTCAGTTATATGTGAAAGAAATTAAATACACACCGCTACCTATATAATCACTATAAGAAAGCATTAACATAGGGCACTTGAAACAGGAGATGTCTATAAAAATACCCTTTCCCTCTTCTTTCTGTAACTACATCGATATTGTTGGGGCACTAAATGATTTGTATTGAGAAAACACGTGTAGACAATCAAGACCTGCAGCTGAGACTCTGTCTCTACCAGTCCCTAAATATAAACAGTAAACTTTGCTAATTCAGAAAGAGTAAACCAAATTGGCCTTGTCCAAATGCCTGGACACAAAGATTTATACAAATGATTTGTAATTAATGCTGTTATGCATTATGCATAATATTAAACAGTAATAAATGGCTACTTAATAAAATAAGGGGAAGTTAGAAGTCTGAACTTAGCCACTGTCTCCATTTAGAAACCAATATTCCAATTTTCCACAATATTTTACAGAACATGGGCTTTTCTGTGAGGGTCCTGTGTCTAGAAGACATAGCTGCAAGTCTTCTCCCTATGTTTTTCAGATATCTCCCTGCACTGAATACCTTCCAGAGCCTCTATCACTGAGAAGCATGACTGCTTGCTCAAAACAGGAGAAGATGATCTCAGTGATAGAGCATGGCTCTATCTGTTTTGACTGATAAGGGTAGGCTAAATTTTCTTCTCAGTGAGTCTACTCTAAGAAAAAATAATGCACAAGCCAAGAATCTTATGAGATTCAAGGGGAAGGTCATAGGAACTTGTAATATCACATTCATATTCATAGTTAATAAAATTGTGTGTATAAATCATATAAAACTGAATAACATATGATAAATCAACTGTTAGCTATAACAATATACATGACCCCAAATAGCTACAATAACAACTGGAAACATAGCCATTCTGTGGACTCGCAAATATGAAAGGAATTATTAAGATCAACAGTTGAGTAAGTTGTTTCTATCTAGATATAGCACTCATTTGACTCAGCATTAAGCACTTAATGTATCTCAGGAACTATTATTTGGACAAAGATCTTTCTAGTGGAAATCCTACATTTTTGAATATAAAATAACCACTTAACAAAATAAATGAAAAAGACTGAGACCCACACAATCTTTGCTACATCACTCTTCTCAGAATTAATTCATCCTCTTTCCAGCAGAGTCCAGAGCTGTGGTGAATATGAGTGCTTAAATCAATCTTACTTTTGTATTTGTCGTAAGCTACTTTTCTAGCTTCTGTGACCCAGAAAGAATACTTAACCTTTCTAACTGTCAGCTTCTGTTGCGTTGCAATGGTAGAGCAATACTTAACCTATCCTGAAAGGAAGACTAGAAATATATAGTGCTCACAAAGGAATACTCTAACAAACATTCTACTTTTTCTTGAAACACATTCTCTAAAGTATTTTTTTCTCTGCACTCAAAATGGACAATCTCTTTTCTTAGTACTTGACAGGCACTGTTAAGGTTATGACATGTTTCTTTTCTTTTCTTTCTCATTCTGTTCCTTGCTTTGGAATTCTTCTTAGTATGCCTATCTAGGCAGCCAAGATTAATATTAGAGGTAGTTTTGAAACAAAACCTCATCTGTGATCTTTCCTCTAATACTATGTAAAAATTCTTGTTTCATGGTTTTCTATATTGTATTTATGCCTCAGCCTGTTGGCTTCACTAGTGGGCTTTTTATTAGCTCCTTGTGTAGTAGAGAGATGCCTTCATGATATTACCATTTCTTGTCAGGTTTGACACAATGTTTGAAACAACAGATTCTATTTCTCTGGTCTAAATAAATATATAAGTTAAGCAACAATAGAAGGTGCTCATTTAGAGTACATTGCCAGTAAAATGATCTACATGCATCATTTTATTAAGTGTTAACTAAAATTCCTTAGAGGAAGGATAGATTATTGTGTTCATTTTGTGGTCCCTCCTTTGGGATCCTTTTGATGTCCCAAATAGACACTTTTATATCAGGACACCAGAGCTTACAACTGAGTCTTAAAATTGTTATCTTGATCAAAACCATTAACACATGTCCCTGGGTTGACTCGACCACCAACCTTTCAGTTAACAATCAAATGCACTAGATGAGAGATGAAAACATGAGAGAATAGGATGGTGGAGGGGCAGAAGGAAGGAGTGGGAAAGCAATGAAAGGGACATCTTAATAGAGAAAGCCATTATGGGGTTGGGGAGAAAGCTGGTGCTAGGGAAATCTCCAAGAACCCACTAGAAAGACTCAGATAAGACTTCTAGCAATAGTGGAGAGGGAGCCCAAACTGGCCTTCCCCTGTAATCAGACTGGTAAATACCCAAACTATCATCATAGAGCTTTCATCTAACAACTGACTGAACCAGATGTAGAGATCCACAACCAAGCATCAGGCTGAGCTTTGGGAATTCAATTGTAGAGAGGGAAGAGGGAATATATGAGCAAGGGAGGTCAAGATCAGGATGGAAAAATGTACAGAAACAGCTGAACCAAGCTTGTGGAAACTCATGAGCTCTTGACTGACAGCTGTGTAGCCTCCATATGTGGGAGACAGTGGTGAAGCTTGAACCTGAGGCACCTGAGTAGAAGTAGGAGTTATCCCTAGTTCATGAGCTAGTTTATTGTAGCCCATTCCCTGTGGTGGGATGTCATGCTCAACCTTATGCAGGGGTGGGGAGTGGCTTGACCACGCCCTAATTAATGTGACAGACTTTGTTGATTTCCCACTGGAATGAGTGGATGAGTGTGGACGGTGAAGGAGGCAGGGCAGGCAGGAGGAAGGGTAATGGCAGGAGAACTGTTGATACAATATAAAATGAAATTAAAAAATAATTTAAAATGTAAAACAATACCATGTCCTTCACCACAATACTCTGCTTTCATTGACTTTCTAAGTCCATTTTTTTTCCTTTTAAATTGGAGATGAAAAGATAAGAACTGATTTCAAGGACAAGGAAGAAAATAGGGAAATATGAGGGGACAGGGAAAAATATGGGAGTCAGATAGGTCACAGAGAACAAAGGAAAGAACAAGTTTACATGAAACAAGGACAGAAGAGATTGGAAAACAAAGGTATTTTGACTGGTTGAAGTATGTGGACTTGTCTGCTTTGCTCAAACTAACACAAATTCATTTCCTAATATAAAAAATACTACAAATGACAGTTTATTAACAAAATCAAAGTTAAGTATAGTAAGTATAGTGTTTAAAAATAATTTCTGTGACTATGTCTTGATATGTGTTCTTAGTTCATAGGAAGCAAAGGAAATACACCAATGTGTTTTCCCCCTAAGTATCAGACTAAACTAGATGATTTTCTGTATGTGTATTTGTTTATGCAGTTTCTCAGAAACCCCTAAAGGGTTGTTTGTATATAAACAGAGAATAAAGAAAATATCATTCATGTAACATCTACAGCTGCAAGTGAAATGTGGAGTTATGTGGTCTTATATGAGACCCAAGGTTATTTGTTTTTGCCCATGCATGATGGTATTCTTTAATAACCCTACTGTTTCCATTTATGATTGTGCATGACTCATTTTCTGGGTATTTTGTTTGTACAGGAAGAGGAGATTTTTTTTTTTGGAATATCTTCTATCTGTTAGTATATTCTAAGTACTTAATTTTGAATTGATATATAACATATCTGGACATAATCGATTACTTTTGTTATGCATAGGTGAAGAAATACCTTGAATCTGCCACTTTATGTCGTCCCTGCAGATGACAATGCACAATGGCTTGATAGTAGAGAATGTATTTGCTCAGAGTTGTCTATTTCTTTCTGTATACATGAATACTGGCCCTTACAGACTGTTTGTTAATGCATGTTTGAGCAATTTTTCCTAATTATTGCAGGGCTTTCAGTGTCTTTCTATGCCTCTGTACTGTTCAGAATTAGAAGGGCAGTGCAATAGGAAATAATTAGAAGAGCAGAGAAGGGAACTTGAGATGAGGAGTGAAAGTACTTCAGCCTGGAGACAAGAAAGACGAGGGCCTAACTTAACAGTCGTCAAGTATCTGAGAGGGCAGCACTAGATGGAAGGTGACTAAGTTCACATCATAAAAGAACACAGCTCCGATTACAGGTTTGAAGACTTAGAGGGGAGTTAATGAATAACAGCTGAGCCTTATGTCCTCAGGACAACAGAAAGCTGTATGAAGTAAACTGCTTCTTTTCCCTTTCTAAATAGCATCAGTAAGTGAATAGACCTTCTTCCACCTCATAAGAGAGTCTAGGGGTGGTATCTGTGTTTATGTCATCTGTCGGACACTATGACTGACTGAGGTAGGGTTTTATCTTGTTATTTATTAAAGAGAGAATTATACACATTTTTAAATATGAAGAGACTTAGGCTTAGAAGTAAAGGCTAATTTTCCTCCAACTCAGAGTGCTAAAAAAGGCAGAATAGTGACTAAAAGCCATCTCTTTCTGGATCCAAGCACTAACAATAAAAGCAGTGGTAACAATAAACAGTCACAGATGACTTCCTACATGGAAGACAGATTTTGCTAAAGCCTTTGTGTATTTAATATTTGAAATTTCCCATACTTGTTTTACAAGGAATATTTTAAATTTCCCAATTTTTAATTGAAGAAGTGCTTCAGGATGGTTGTATTCTATTCAAAAAAACATACTTATCGAGAGAGAAAGTAAGGTTTTAAACTCAGATTCACCTTCCTCTCCTAACTCTATTGTTCATCATGCAAAAAGTCACAGACATCAAAACTTCTATATTTCAGGAGTTTAATCTTCAATAAATTCTAACTAGTGACTGTCTTGTAATAGATGAATAAATAAGGATTGACTACAATAAGGAGAGACTTCTTAATAGAAAAGATATAACAAAGAGAGCAGAGAAAACATCATAATAGGAGAGACATTTTCAAACAGTATTTTAGTATGGAAGAAGTTTTGTCTGAGACATTGGGAGGTAGACAACAAACAAGAAAGAAAGCAGAAAAGAATTATGTAAAATTTATAATGAACTTGATGGAACATAAACTTTTGAGATTGAGCATGTCAGGGATTTTTAGGACAGAGTGTGGAAAGATTAAGAGTGTCTTTATGGATGAGAGATAGAGGAAAAAGTTTAATTTTGTTCCTAGACAAGAAGTAAAATTGTATTTCCTAGTTGCTTTTGTTTCCAGTACAATGTGACTGAGCTCCGGCCAGTGAAGTATGCAAGAACATTTTCTAAGCTCCTTGTGGACTACCCATGAGTTATTTTTGTTGCTTTCCATTCATTCCCAGCCTTTCTTGCCGTATCATGTAGATAGAAGGGAATGTACTTGGGATAATGGAATCCATTGGTACTAGAGCTTAAATATCTGTCTTCACAGATGAGTAATCAGCTTCGTGGAAGAATCAACCAGAAAGAGATTTTATTTGAGAGGTACAGCTAGACATATCTGTGTTCTTAGGAGTCTTAGCTTTGGGATTTTTATCATTTAAGTGTATTTTTCCCATATATATTTGCTTCAATATTTATTGGTATTATTAAATGCCCTTTGCTTTAATTAAACACACCTGAATACTAATACATGTTATACTACCATGTCATCTACTAAAGACTCAATACAAACAGACATTTTAAGGATTCTGAAAAATAATGGAATAAAGAATCCTAGCAAATCTTTTGGCTTGGTTTTCAAGCACATTTTTTACTGTGGAATCAAGAATAGTGTGAGCAGTCTCTTGTAGCATGAATAATAAAAACCCAGGAACAGATACTGGGATTCAATCTGACGATCAGAAGAGCAAAATAACCAAGCCACTAGAAAAGTCTAACTTCTATGAAGGCTGGGCAACTGAGCTTCTGTCTCCTTTGTTTATATTTGCATTGTTGTTGGATTAAAGACATGTGGCTCCTTAGTTCTAAGATTAAATGTGTGAGTCATCACCAGCTGGATCTGTTTATTCATTGATCTTTTGTAGCCACGTGTATCTTTGAACTCTCAGAGAACCATCGGCCTCTGTCTCCCACATCCTGGGATTAAAGGTATGTGCATTCACTTCCTAGTCTCTGTGGCTTAGTTTTGCCCTCTGATTTTCAGGCAATCTTTATTTATTAAAATATAAATAAAATATCACTATATGTTCCTCTTTTTTCTAAAGTGAAAAAGAAGGCTATAACTAATATAAGAGAAACTATATACAATAAGTACAATAACCACATATACTATATTTAGGCAATAAGTACATAATCAAGTTGTGTTCATTTGCATTTGACAAATTAAGAGAAAATATCTTATCCCCTTTTTGCGAGCCAAAGTTTTTCACCTTATATACTTTCTATCACAACTTGCATTACCATGCAAAACTGTCTTTTCCTTTCTCTCAACTTTATATACTTTACATTTCTTTAGTGAATTTCTTTTCTGGGTCTCGTAGATGAGGAAAGCTGTAAGTATAACTAGCTAGCCTTCATCTCCCTCAGAGTCCCAAAAAGGAATATTAACTGAGTAAGCAGGAAGTGCAAGTAAGCGACTTCCAAAAAAAAAAAAAATGTGAGAAATGACAGAAACAGTTGTCTGCCTGAACAGTCATCCAAAGCGCCTCTGTGACATTGGGGCATCCATCTTCAGCCTGAAGACCTACAATATCTGACACACTTTTCTATTAAGAAGGAATTTCGAAAGATTGTCTAACCTTGTTTGGGCAAGGTTTGACAGTCACTATCTTTTGTACCCTGCTTGTCCCATTATGACAACATAGTGTAAGCAGTAAAAGGAAAGGCATTTTTCTTTTTACCCAGTGGCTTACTTTTGCCACAAAGTAAGCAAACTCCATGCGAAGTTTCCTCAATGACCACCATCTTCTCTGAAGTAGCTTGCTGTTGTCAGGAGAAGACATGTCTCATTGTCATAAAAAATGAAATAAAAAAATCTATGCTATTAAGACATCTTAAATGCCATATTCTGCAGATCTCTGAAGTGTTTGAAGATGACTTGTCTATTTAAAATATATCTCTGTCTGACCTTAAAAAATACCTAATGTGACTACAAGTTCAATTATAATAAGTGAATAACTACTAACCTGCATTTTCATATTATCCTAAAGAGTTGGTAATAATTTTCAAAGACTAGAAATTTGTATTATATTGTTAATGAGTTATAAAAGTACAATACCTTGAAAGGGATGGAAATGTAATGGAAATGTATGTATAGTATATTCTAGCAAAATCAATCTCAAATTTGTATCATTACCCTGGATTTGTATACAATATACAAAAATCCAATCCAATTAAAGCATATAAAACTAATAGTTGCTTTTTAAAAAAGTAGATTCAATAATCTACCTTTTTCTCTTATCATAACTATATCCTCCCTTATTTCTTTCCTGAGTAGATTCAATCGTCTAACCTTTTGTCATACCAGTCTTTTCCCATGCTGTTTTTGCTTTCTTTACAAACATGTACATGGAAGATCTTGTCCTCTATGTCAAATAATCTCTACGCTCCTCTACTTCCTTCTCTTCCTCTCTCATCTCCTCCCCTCTTCTTTTTTCTAAGCCTCCTAATTATCTATTTGCCTTCTTCTTCCCCTTAGCCTGCTTTTCTTGATCATGTCTTTTTCTCTACTTGTATGTAAGCTAACAGGAGAAGTAAAGAATATTTCTCAGACTTCAGTTTTATGCCACATATTCAAGCATCATTTTACCTTGGATAATAAGATTAAAACCTGCTGTTTTGTAAAACGGTTGCCTTCCTTTATTATTTTTTATGTACAGCAGGATTCTATTCGTGTGTAAATGGTTTGGTTCTCCCAGTACCTAGAAAACATCACTAGTTTTCACTTGTTTTGTCAGACACAAAGTCTCACTATATAGTCCTGACTGGCTTGAAACTTGATATGTTGTCCAGGATGGCCTTAAACTCAGAGAAATTTCCCTGCCTGTAGTTTCAGAGTTTTAAGGTTAAAGATGAATGCTGCTAAATTGAACATATTGCTATTTTTAAATTATGCCTGAGATATCCACTTTGGAGGGACCTAAAATGGTAGGTAAATTTTTAGCCTTTAAGTAGCACTTAATGCATGCTTAATATATAGAAAAGTACAATCCTACCAAAGCAACTTTAAGAAAAACAGGGGGATAAAAGAGCTGGCTCAATGGTTATGAACACTTGTCACTCTGGCACAGGAACTTGGTTTAGTTGCCAGAACCCACAGGGTCGTCCAAAGCCATCTATAATTCTGATTCTTTGGGAGATGATATCTATCTCTGGAGGTATCAGGCATACACAGATGCATATGCATGGGTGATACACTTATACATGTAAAGTGAAATAAATTTTAAAAATTTTAATAAAATTACAATCTAGATTATGACCTTTTTATTACAAAGGGGCATTTAAAGCCCAAATAACTCAAATAACATCCTCAAAGTCTTTAAGATAGCTGATTCATAATCGCAACCTTGATCTTTTATATCAATGAGAAAATCAGTCATTTGGAAATATAATGATTTTCCCAAGATTACAAAGCCAAAAAGAGGTTGAACCAAAAACTACAATAAATCCTCTTCTAAGCCTCATGTCTGATGTGATAAGGACAGTGGATAGAAACCAAATTTGTATATAATAGATCTGGGTTCAGCTTTTCTGTCCCCAGCTGGACACCCCTGCATCCTAGAGAAAAATAATTTCATCTTCTGAGGTTCTATTCACCTATCTGTTAAACCTCAAAAAGGATACCTCTTACATTCAATGAAAAACTTGGCACATTGGAAGTTCTCAGCATACATTCGTTCTCTTGAAACGGAATTAGCCTAGGATTGTCAGTGTTTTGAAAACCTTTTCTTACATTTTTAAGAGAAAATGAGTTTTATTCTCTCTAGATACTTAGGGAGAAGTAGTATGATTAAAATCATAATCCTCATTTTTTTGTTAATTGCAATGAATGAGAAGTACCGAGTACATGATAACCTTTAAGAACAAGTGGGAAAGTTGTGACCCTCTTTCATGCATTCTTCTGTGATGGTTTTTCCTACTAGATATAAAATGTTC
Organism: Microtus ochrogaster; assembly: GCF_000317375.1. Taxonomy (NCBI): domain Eukaryota; kingdom Metazoa; phylum Chordata; class Mammalia; order Rodentia; family Cricetidae; genus Microtus; species Microtus ochrogaster. Next base: position 2,033,422 of record NC_022016.1, read on the forward strand.
TATCCAAAGACTATGGTGAGTCCAATGAGGTCTTAAACAAGATGTTGGGCCCAGAGTCTTAGGCAACCAATGATGAACTACAATGACAAATATATCTGCCATTCAAGGCATGTGCCAATGAAAAAGAAATCAGATGCACAGGGTATAGAAATTCACTCACCTCTGTTCCTGGAAGAACTGGAGAACAATTTGCAAGAGACTCTATATTATGTGATGTCTCCTTGACTTTCTTTCTGGCAACACTCTCTTTCCATGTCACCAGCCTCTTATTTCAAAAGCAATATGGAGACCTCAACATTCAAGCTCCTGATAAATAAGCCCCCATTTCTGGAAACTTCAGAGACAGATAAATCTGTTCACTCAAGGACATTTCCCAAATGGGACAGGCTGTTCAAACTCCTTACCAGATTGCAGCTGGCACCAGCCACGTTGATTTTTACATCTCCTTATAATCATAATGGGATCTCAGCAATAAAGATGGATTTGTTAATTTCCATCCGCTTCTCACTTTCTCTTTTAATCACTGTTGAGCATAAATTAATTTCAGCTTAAAGAGATTCTGTCATTGGCTAGGGCGTATTAAGGTCAATAAACAGGAGGCTCTGAAAACATTCATCAGCTGTTTGTGCTGTTTTCAAAAAAAATAGTTATTGATGTTATTTATATTTTCTCTATGAAATGCTGGAGTCAAAAGAACACACACATACACAGAAAGAGAGAGAGATTAGAACATTCAACTATAAACTGTTATAACACTAATTATTTTCTCCCTAGTATTGTATGATATATACTCCAGTTAAGATCAGTTGAGATACCATTTATCAATTTGCAGGTAAAGAAATAGAATAGGACAATCAGCGTAAGTGTTTTCAGGCACTACAATCCGTGACAATCAGCGCAGTCTTCTTTCTAATGGGTCAACAGTGTTCAGAGATTTAGGCCCAATGCACTTCGGGGTTTGGCACATAAAACAAGAAAAGATGAAATCTGGCTTAGAAGCAACTGTGATTTTCAGAGCGTGCACAGTCCCTTCGAATGCTGTGTGACATATACAACTGGAATCACCTTCTGTCGGCGCTACGACTGCTTCACCAGTGCGTCTTTACCCTACAACCACTAGAACAGCACAGTAAGCAAATATACAGGAAACCAAAAGCAAATTCAAAGAAAGAAAGAAAGAAAGAAAGAAAGAAAGAAAGAAAGAAAG
>NC_022016.1:2035325-2038347 GCF_000317375.1 Microtus ochrogaster
CCCTGTTCTCTGCATTTAGAAGTATACACAGTACAACTGTTAATTCTGTAAGTAATTTTTATAATTATGATGTAACTCTATCCTTCCTTAAAACAATCAAAATAAACCCTTTATGTGCAAAAAAAAAAAAAGAAATAGAATAGGATCTTATGACAATAGACTTGTTTAAATCAGAGTTCTGGTACATATCTGCTTGTGTGCATAAGATAAAATATCTAATATGTTAATCCTTTGCCTTTGAAAATGTCACTGATTTTGCCCATATCTTGTAGAATAATTGTGTGGAAATGATCCAAGAAAGATTGGAAAGTGATGTGTATTGACCTGAAATTCTTAAATATCCCAAAATATGTAACCATATTGAACAATATTTCATTTATACGTCAGTCATGGAAGAGTTTATTGTGAATGGTTGGAAAACCTGAAGAAACTTGAAGAACTACTAAATGAAAGGTTTTTATACCTGTTATTAATTCTCTCCGCCAATGCAATAAATCAGATCAGGCTGAATTAAAAGTCCTGGTTTAATGAGCAAAATAATTCCTAGGTAGTCCGGGTAGAAGAAGAAACTATGAGGCAGGTTTAGCAATCGGGTCTTAAATACTTTGTAGGTATTTTCTTGAGCATCTCTTGGGGAGGAGACACAATTTTTCAGGCATGCTGAGACTGGGCAGGGTTTGGATTTGGGGTCCCTAAGGCAGAGCTCTACTTGAACATCCTAGACTCCTTGGGTATATGGGTGGCAGTTCAAGTCTGGCTGCTTCTTGTGGACATGGGACAATATGAGGATGGGGATCACTGAGTTAGGGGTAAAGAAGCATTCAGTTAGCTGCTGTCCTGGAGACCTCAGGCAGTATTCCTTGAAGGATCAGAGAAGGCAAGTTGCTTGGCTTGATAGAGGCATTTCACCCTATAGACAAACAGCAGATATGGTGGCTCAGATATTCCTGAAGAACACATCATACCCAAATTTGTCATGCCATTCCCCACAAGCTTCTTAACTTCAGTGCTGGTACTACCTTTCTAGACCCAAGGACATATCTGCTCTTTCATTTGGCTCATTCCCCAGGGCACATATCCATTACATTTTTCTGACAGTCTTCACTCTTTCTGCAGCTATCACTGTTCATAGGGCCAGTGTTAATAATCTGTTTTTTTCTAAATAACTTTCCATCTTTGTTCCCTCAAGAAACAGATACCTGAGGCCTTCAAGATGGCAGCTAATGGAATGCTTCACCACCTAATAGCTCCTCCTGAGCATGAACTCACCAAACACCCTAAATCCTTATATTCCCTTGCCCAAAGAGATTAGCCAGACTTGAAGAATTGCCCATATACTCAAGGAGTCTGGGATGTTCTTGTGGAACTCTGCCTTGCTTCCTCAACTCCAAATCCTACTCAGTCTCAGAAATCCTCCTAAATGGTGGCACCTGTCCCAGAGATGCTCAAAACCATGCCTACCTAAGCACTAGACTTGCCATATGGTTTCTCCTTCCCTCCTCCAAGACTACCAGGGAGTTGCTTTGCTCATAAAGCATTGGATTTTAATTTGGTCTGATCTAATTTATTATATCAACAGAAAGACTTAACATTGGGGTATGGAAAGTTTTCAATAAAGAGTGCCTCCTTCTCCACATTAGGTAGAGAAAAATGAGTAACACACTTTACGGACACCTTCCTGAGTTACTTATAAATAGGAAAATTCTTCTTTATGAGATATTAGATTCAAGTTTAGTACTTCTGAGGTCAAGGAAAATTCTTATTTCTGTCTCTTCATGTGTGATCTGGAGATGTTGATTATATCTATGACCTGTAGATTTCTGAAATAGATATTGATGCAGATCAATTAATGTAATGTATGTAATTCAGAAATTCAAGGTAAAGTGAAATACTAAGATTGATGTATTTGGTTATGCTTTCTTTTGACTGTCAGCTTCCAAATAATGACATGGAGACTTCTTAATTATGAATGCTTAGCCTTACTTTAGGCTTGTTCCTAATTAGCTCTTATAACTTAAATTATATTAGTCTATGTGCTGCCACATGGCTCATTACTTCTCAGTACAGGTTACCCTACTCCCTCTGTATATGGCTGGTGGATCTCCTATCTCTCAGATTCTTTTCCTGAGTTCCTCTGTCTCCATGGAAGTTCCACCTATCCTCTCCTGAATAGCTATTGGCCATTTATCTCTTTATTAAAGCAATCAGAAGGTACTTTGGCAAAGACACATCTTCACAGTGTACAAAAAGATTATCCCACAACATTTCTTCCACTTTTTTTTCTAAATCAAAAGGAAAGGTTTTTATCTCTATAAAGTATAGCTATACACAATAAGAACAATTATCCTGTAAAAATTACATTTACAATATTCAGTCCATTTGCATTTTTCAACTTTGGAGAAAGTAGTCTATTATCTATCCTAACTTGGTGAGTTCAAAGTTTTGTACTTAAATCACTTTCTATCATAACTTTTATTACCAGCCCAAATCACACTACAACTTTGTTCAACAATGTTCATAGCAGCATTATTTGTAATAGCCATAACCTGGAAACAACCTAGATGCCCCTCAATGGAAGAATGGATAAAGAAAATGTGGAATATATACACATTAGAGTACTACTCAGAGGTAAAAACCAATGACATCTTGAATTTTCCATGCAAATATATGGAAATAGAAAGCACTATCCTGAGTGAGATAACCCAGACCCAAAAAGATGAACATGGGATGTACTCACTCATTAGTGGACTATAGCCATAAACAATAGACATTGAGCCTATAGTTCACAAGCCCAGAGAAGCCAAATAACAAGATGAACCCAAAGAAAAACATATATAGATCCTCCTGGAAATTGGAAGGAAACAAGATTGCCAGGCAAAAGTTGGGAGCATAGCAGTGGGAGTAGGGGTGGGCGTGGTGGTGGGGGAAGGGGAGAGGGGGAGAGAGAAGGGAGAAGGGAAAGACTGCAGAGAGCTTGGGGGAGTGGGAGGGTGGAGATGGAGAAAGGGCAGCTATAGGAGCA
>NC_022016.1:2038447-2050750 GCF_000317375.1 Microtus ochrogaster
TCTGAGGGTAAATAAGGAAACAGACACTGAAGCATGATTAATGAAAGCTCAGTGTCAGAAACTGTGGTTCAACCTGAAGTTCCAAAAGCAAAACAGCCAGCCACTGGCTCTTAACTCAACCACAGTCTGAAAATGGCGCTCTTGTCTCCAGGAATCTCAGAATGAGACTGTGTCTGAGAGCTGTCTCCCCATGTTTTATATTCCTCTCTAGGGCTGGGATTAATGGCATGCATGATTGGGATTAAAGGCATACACCACTTGATTTCTATGGCAACTAGTTTGGCTACTGTGATTAAAGGTGTGTGTCATTGTGATTAATGGGATTAAAGGTGTGCATTACCATAATCTGGTCTGTAGGGCTGATCAGCGGGACTATTTTACTCTCAGATATTCAGAAAAATTTTATATATTAAAATACAAGTGAAAATGCTGCTACAACAAACACTTTCTTAAAGTAACATAAAAAGGAACAAGTATACACTTTCCTGATGGTAACCTTCTCTTGTACTTCATCTTAAAAGCATTTCCTTCTGAAAATCTTTCCACAGCTACATCTCTTTACATACAGCTACACAACACTTCTCCCTCCATCTCTCATCCTTCTCTATTGCACACTCAGCTACATACCTCTTTCAGCACACACACACACACACACACACACACACACACACGCACACAAAATCATCTCACATATCTCTTCTTCTACAGCAAAGCCTCTGGAGAAATATAAAGCACATTTTCAGGGTCACAGAGCACTTCTTGAGGAAACAATTAGAAAAAGAGCCATAGAGACTGCAGTTTTTCTCCAGGCTAGGGAGTTTAGGAAGACTGGGTATGATGAATAAAGTAAGCACATAGCTCTGAGTGGTCAGAATTCCCAGACAGAAAGTGATATTGACATTCAGTACATAAGCAATAAACAGCTAGTTCTTGAACCTTGAGGTTAAGGGTATGTGCAGAAAGTCTGTTACTGAAGGGGGTTGTATCTACCAAAGTTGCTTCATGTCTAACCTTGAATCAGCAATAAACAACTGAGAATTTGTCCTTGTGTATTCATCTCCAAGGGCAGTTTGGTTTGAATTTGTCATGAAGTCTAAAATTAGCTGTTTTTGTGACTGAGAATACTATTACTTTCCTATGTCAGCCAGAGAAATGAAAAATATTTAAGTATTATTTCTATTCATCAGATTTATTTATATTAAGGAGAAATCATCTTTTTGACCATCCATAGAATTATGCGTGCCCAGTAGGTGCAATATTTTCATGAGATAAACACATAAACATTAGAAAAATACTCATAGCTGTTCTTTGGGAAGGAATTTATTAACTTAAGAAAAATTTTGGATATAGACAACCAGTTTTTTACTATCAGTGATTTCATAGTTTTTCCCAAATGGAACTCCCCAGCAGTAGGTTATTTGTCTGGTAGTTTGACTTCTATAATATTAGCTGCCATCCATTGTACATTCTCAATGGCTTCTAGTAAAACCATTGCAACCAGCAGCTGTCAGAATTCACCCCATGAGAGACCTGAAAAGGATAAAATACTACCAGAGTTAACAGGAAGTTCACAACAAGCAACTTCCAAAACTATAGAAATTGAAGAGACACCTGGCTGACTGAGCCATTATTTGAGGTTCTTCTGCAGCACTGGGATAACCATCTTTGGCCTACAGGCCAAGAATATCTGTCAGATTTTTTTTTGTGAAGCAGAATTTTGGAGGAGTGACTATCTTGTCTTGACACAGTTTGATATGAGACTTCCTGTGTGTCCTGCTTGTGCAATATGGCAGCATATTGTTAGTAGTCAAGGCAAGGGAATTTTCTTACACAGCAGCAAGCTTTGTCACATAAAAAGCAAACTCCATATGGAGTTTTTTGTTGCCCATCATCTTCTCTGAATTAAATTAGTGCTGCCAAAAACAGACATATTTAACTGCCATTAAAAACCTTACATTATTAAAACATTTAAAGTTACATGTCCTGTATATCTCTGAAGTGTTTGAAGGCTACCTATGTAAGATATATCTCTGTTTAACCTTGAAAAAAATACTTAACATGACTACAAATTTGATTGTTATAGATTACTAGATATTAATCTGCATTTTAATTATCGTAAAGTTTTTAATAATAGTGTTCAATAACTAAAACTTTATATTACATCTTTGAATAAGCTGCATAGTTAGAATACCTTAAATAAGATTACAAACACACGTACAATACGTCATAACAAAAATACATTAAAAATTTGTAAAATACACAAAAATCCATACTAACATAAAATATTTGAGATTGTTAGTTACCTTTTCATCCTATCATTCCTATATACCCTCTTTCTTCACCAGATAGGAGAAAAAGAAGGATAGAGGAAAAAGAAAGAAAGAAATTTCCTAATCTAACCTCCTTTGTTTAGTTTACTCTCTGACTGTGACCAAAAACAACTTGCAACTAAACCCTAAACAATTACACACATCCATAACCCACCTAACAATTAAAAACAACCAACCCCACCTCTTGGAATTGTAGGCATAATTTTCTTAAACTTACTTCCTGTAATCTATAGGTCACATTCTTAGGGAACCCTAAAATAATTGGGATAATGGTCAAGACTTAGGAGAGGTAGTTTCACCACTTACTGTTCAGTCTTTGTGTGGTGAGAAAATATAGAGCATGTTTGAAGTCCTGGCTAGTGTAATCTGTGAGGTGGAAGAATCACAGCTAGTTGCTTTGAAGTACTTATGGATGTAGATTTTTGAAGAAACAAACAGACTTATTCTGAGAGCTACTTGTCTATTTCATTGGTGTCTTGCCCTTTTGTCCTGAAAATGCACAAATTTAAAGGTAAAAATAACTGAATTAACACAAGTATGTGATGTGTGATGTATACAAACCAGCTAAAGAAGATTCTGAGCTCTATGGTTGAGCAGGTAAAAGACATCTGTCAAACTTATAAGTCCATATGGATTGCATAACCAAACTAATAAAAATCTTCATCCACACCATATGAAAAAATGGTATGTAATAATAAGTCATAAAGTATTTATAGTCAATATGATTTCCTATGTCTCAACCAGTCTCAGAGCTGTTCCCAAGGAGAGAGATCAGGTTTTTGTTTTTGTTTTTTGTTTTTTTGTTTGTTTGTTTTCAAGACAGGGTTTCTCTGTGGCTTTGGAGCCTGTCCTGGAACTAGCTCTGTAGACCAGGCTGGTCTTGAACTCACAGAGATCCACCTGCCTCTGCCTCCCGAGTGCTGGGATTAAAGGCGTGCGCCACCATTGCCCCGCCGAGAGATCAGTTTTTATGTCGTTTTTCTTGAAGTTTCTTTGTTTTGCATTTTTCTTCATATTTGCAGCCATGATTTTCAGGATGTCCCCACAGTCAAATCTGGTCATGCTTAATTTTGAAGAAATCCATAGATTTTTGTTTTCTGTAAAAGCAAAGACTTAACCTTTCCTCCAACACAGCACATTTCCTGACTTCCAATGTGAAGTTATACATACTTAAAAAATATAGGTTGGTTTAATTTAGCAATTTTTCTGCTATCTTGCAATGTCTCTCCAAAGTTGTTGTTTTTTTGATCATTATCATTTAAAATTAGTAAAGCACTACATAGGTTCCAAACAACTTTTCTCGTCCTTATGTTGCTTATTGTTTTTATATTACTTTCTCTTCAGAGACTACTTTGTTATTTTTAAACTATATTTTTCTATGACTGTCTCTACCCACTTTCACTTCTTTCTTCTACACCTAAGCATAGTCTCAGGTATACTGAACCTGTTCAGAGGTTTTCCCCTTCTGGACCTGGCTTTCTGCCTGGCTTTCTGGCCTTGTGACCTAAGCTGTAAATGGCCAGACCACAAATCACAGTGCTCTCTATTCAGCATATGTTCTTGTGGCTGGCTTTATCCCACTCTGGTCAGTCCAGCGGGCTACCCCACTGAATTGGAGCTGCAGCTGTGGCTTGCCTCTCCATGATGTCTGTGGCCATCAGCAAGGAGCCATGCCAATCTATTTCATTTCTGGGAAGCTGGTAGACCCGTGTTGCAGCAGGCATTTCTGCCTACTGTTTAGTAATGTGCCAGCTATTTAAGTGCTCAACTGCACAACAGGGCTTCTTAAAGGAGCCATGCCTCTGTACTCAGCAAGCACCAGACCTGCTTGAAAGACAGTAGTTACTAAGAAGTCATGTCCAATTCTGGGTGCACAACTTTTCTAAGTTTTCTTAATCCCTGTATTTGGATAAACATCCCAAATGATCAATGCCAAAGTTTTGCTTGGACCACCATCACTCAGATAAACACACAGAGAATTCTTATTAATTATGAAAGCTTGGCCTTACCTTAGACTTGTTCCCAATTAGCTCTTATAATTTAAATTAACATATTTATATTAATCTACATTCTGCACCGTGGTTTATTAGCTCTCCTAAGCACAGTACACCCACTTTCTCTGCCTCTGGATGGTGGAATGCCTGTCTCTGATTCTTTCTCCAAGTTCCTCTCTCTCAAGAAGTTCTCAAGAACAGTTTTTGACAATTCAGATCTTTATTAGACCAATCAAAATGTGCCTTGGCAGAATCAACTTTTCACATTGAATAAAAAGATTCTCTACAACAGATATGCTTTATAATATCCATATTACTAAACAAAATGATGAGAATGATAACAACAATGGTAAGTACCTCTAAACATTCTATATGTTAGCAGCTTTTCTAAGTACTTTTCAAGTAATATTTCATCAACAGTTACTGAAGATCATTAAACTAATATTGTGATTTTATACATTCAAATGTGTATCTTCTTCTCTATACAAGTAGAAGCAGAACTCAGAAATGTCACTTAACTCACTAATAGCAAAGATCTGACAAGTAGTAGACCTAAAATTGAAATTAATGTAATCTAAAGTCAAAGACTATATTTATTTATTTATTTATTTTAGAGCTTTATTAGGGATAAAGGGAGGCTTTTGTAGGCTACTTATTCAGTTCATAGTAATGCTTTCTTTAGTTCTATTTTTTATAGATGTCATTCTACAAATATTTGCTGAAATCAATACTATTTAAAGTTTTATTATTATACTACAACCTTTCGTGTTTTACAAAATCACAAATTAATAAAGAAATCTTCCAAATCCTCCAATAAAAATTTATTTTTTGCCTTTTTAATAAGAATTTTTAAAACTAAAATCTCTTCTCATTTTACGTAGCTATCGCTGTCCTACTCCTCCTCCATCCCCAATTTTTAAAAAGCCATAATTTCTTAATTGATTCCTTGAGAATTTCGCATCATGCACCAAATTCTCCTCATTTCCCAGTGTCTTATATCGTCTCTTTACCCTTGCATCATCACCCCAAAATATTAAAGCCAAAGCAAAACAACAAAATCTTCCCACTGCTCCTGTGCTTTTGCCCCTCTCCACCACCTCTTTATTTGGCTTTGTAGCAGTTGGGGTCAGATCTTCTGTACACTTTGTCCTATCCGCGTTACTGCAAATCACTGCAATCAGTCATTGGCCTGCATCAAGGTTTCTGTTTCATTACCATCACTGGACCCACACCAAAACTCTTCTTGGATATCCCATAATTGACCCAGTTATGGAAATTCGGTGGCTATCTTTCCACACCAGTCTCTTCACATTCTACAGTAGTTTATAGTTTGGTTAGATGTTAGTATGGACCAATCCAAGGCCCTGGATATAGGTCTGTGTATTTGAGCTAGTCAGACCTGACTGCTGGAGCAACCCTCCTTAGGTGAGGGGCAGAGCCAGTTCTACTACAACAAAGCAATAAGGTCCACTTCTCCCACACCTGTGGTGCAGGATGCGACCTTCTTTTCTGAATACAGGGATCAGTGTTCCTGTGATGGTTGGGGCCTGTTCTCCTGCTACAGTGTCCAGTGAGGGACAGGGACACCTTTCCAAAGCCCTATAAAGGACAGGGCCTGACTAGCTTTGCCCTCTGATTTTATCATGCTTGGTTCTTATGCACTTCTGTGGTAACACAGTACACAGATACCAACACAAACTCCATCTGCAGCAGGATCATGAACCCAGACACGGCAACTGGCAGAAACTAAGGCCTCAGCATAACAATGACCCCTGTGACAGATTAGTTTTTCTAGATCAGTATGGTTCAGGGATATGACCATGGTCTCAGACGTCTGATAAGACCCAGGTATCAAGATGGCCCTTGGTGATAACAGCCTCGGGCAGCAACTCAGACCTGGGCTGCTGTGGGGACACTGATACAGATATAACCTTTGGCAACAGTATGGGCCTGGGTGACACCATGACCTTGGGTGACAATTTAGGCCACTCAGGTAAGCATGGCTCGTGTGGCAACATGGGCCTAGGACACCAACATGGCCCCATGTCGTGAACCAGACCAGAGACATTGGTAAGACCCTTGGTGTTAACAGGAGCCAAAGACATCAATACAGACCCTGGCTATAGCAGCACCACAAACTCAGATCTGGTCCTCAGTTGCAGCTTGCATTTAGATGTCACCATGGCCCAAGGAGCATTATAGTTCACCTAAATTGTCATGGCCCCAGTGGCAGCAGGTTCCTGGGACACTAACTTGGTCACAGGTGGCAGCACAGACCCAGGCATCTTCATGGTCTTTGGTTTCAATATGAGTCATGCATTTTAAGACAAACCCTGACTGAGGTAGGACCACAGACACAGACACAGCCCTCAGCAGAGCCTGGGCGAGAGCTCACCATGGTCCTGGGTAACACACATACACACACACAAATTATAGTAAATAAATACACTGAGAACTTCCATGGTCTGGTTGTCAGAACAATGGAATATTCCAGAATCTTCTGGCTGACTTTTAATAACGGGTTGGGAAACTTCATAACTTCATCCTCAAGTCAACCTTTGGAAGCAGATAGGTCTAACACCCATACTCTGCGTTCAGGAAGACTGTTGTTTGGGGGAGTTGATTGACTTGAATAAGCATATGCAAAAGAAGTATCAAGTATAAAACAAGATCTGCATATAATAGTATCCAGTGATTTTACATTCCTGACTACACTACAACCTTTATTAATAAAACAACAGAAAGGTAATTATTTTAAAATAGTGGGGAGATGTGCACACACACATACACATTCATGTTTGTATGCACAGACATTATATATGTACATATGGTGGCCAGAATCAATTTCTAGTGACTAACTAACATAATTACATTCTATTTTGTTTTTGAGACCAGGCCTGCCACTGAACCAAGATTTCACTAACTGGGATAGGCTGGATATCTGGCCAGGCTGGGCATATCAAAGGGTCTTCTGTTTCATTGTTGAGATTATAGGTACATAAATTATACCTCTTTTTTTTTTTTGGCTTGTTGGTTGGTTTTTATTTATTTTATTTTTCCTTGATTCTTGTTATTTGAACTCAGGTCTTCATGTGTCTGTGACAAATTCATTATTGCTGAGTTACCACCCTAGACATATAATAATTGTCCTTAAGTACTGTCTTAGGGTTTTTATTGCTATGAAGAAACACCATGAACATGACAACTCTTATAAGAAAAACATTTATTTAATTGGAGTGACTTGCCTACAGTTTCAGAGGTGCAGTACCTTCTCGTCATAGCAGAGACCATGGTAGCATGTAGGCAGACATGATGCTGGAGGAATAACTGAAAGTTCCAGACCTTGCAGGCAAAAGGAAGTTGACTGAGTGTCACACTGGGGAAAGCTTGAGTAAATCAGACCTCAAAGCCCACCCCCACACTGGCACACTTCCTCCAACAAGACCACCTCTCCAGTATTGCCACCCTGTTTAGGGGCCATTTTCTTTCAAATCACCATAAGTGCTTATGAGTAAATTTTAATTTCTGAAATTTTATTTCTTTTCTTTCCTCAATTTTAATTTCTTTCTTGCTACCATGCATATCCCTTGCTTAGAGAACAGCAATAATGAGTTCAAACTAATTTCTAATGATAATTCTCACTCAGAATTCCCACCCATCAAGTATGGGCATACACTATCCCAACAATTTATAAATTTAGATATAAACACTTGGAAATTCTTCTTTTATTATGGGAAAACAAAGGTGATGAAATTGAAGTTGAGGATTTCAAAAATGTAATTCAACTAGCTTCGGGGGTACTTTAAAAGATTTGTCTTATAGTTGCACTTGGGGTGCTATTATTGAACCAAAGGCTACAAGAAAAGCCATTAGTGTTTTCAATGTATGTTCTAGTAATTGTACTTGGCTCAACCCAATCAGTCTCAGATTCTACTTCAGCTATTAAGAAAATCTTTGGGCGATGGCCATTTCTTACATTTTTTTTTCATATGTCAAGCACTGGGGAACAGGGTTTAGGGCTTAAAATGTGTTCACAATCATTATCTTATCACAGTTTATCTTTATAACAACATTATTGGTTGCTTAGCATTATTTTTAATTTGCCAGTGAAGAATTGAAATTGTTTCCATAGATACTCAATTAATTGCGCTATGTCACTCCAGGGGTTAGTATTGATGGAGAACAAAGGTGAGTGGATGGAAATGCCTTATTCTCTTATCTATTAGAGCAATTTTAGAGGGTCCACTAGTTTCAGATGGCATAAAGAGTTCTCATATATGAAGATATGTATAAAAATATAAAGCTATTTCCACCTTGTCTGAAGGTCAGAAAGTTTCAGCTTGCTTGAAGTTGTTGCCATTCCACCCTGACCAAAAGTCAGAGAGTTGGAACTTAGTTCTACTCTTTCAAGGTTACTGTCTGTTTCTATCTCAAAGGTCTCACTTAGATTTAGGTCAGAGAGTTCTGCTTGTTCAAGGTTATTTTCAACAGGTGTGCCTAATATCCAGCCCTTGTATTTCAGGTATAGAGAAGTAGATCTGTTTTTACCCCAAACAAAAGTTTAAGGATCTAACTAAGTTCACACTTCCTTAGGGAAACAACAATGGATTCTACCCAGGGAGTGGTTTTCCTATAGAATGTTTTGGTCTAAAGATTGAGTGTTACTTGTCTTGTTCTAGCAACAGAATGTTTAACTTAGAATGTAGCCTTCAACCTTCATTCCCTTGTCTCATGTTAATGTGGCTTTTGCTCTTACTCCTATCTTTTGGGGTTATAGTATTTTAAGTAAGTGGAAATTAAACATGGGCGATTTCAGTATTCACTGGGACTCCCTTCTATTAGTATCCAATATTTCTGTTTTGTTATTTTCACTTGCATGTTTCTACTCTTTACTAACTTTTCTAATCCGCAAGCTTCTACTTGGTAAATGGTATTACTGTCGAAGCTGGTCTACTACTGTAGTTATGGTGATAGACTTTTAATAAAGATAGAAATATTTAAAGGCCCTTTCCTATAAACATGATAAGTGATTTAGCCATTGTATGGTTATATTATTAGTGTTCTGAAACTGAGTATTGTATTAGTCAGAGTTCTCAACAGTCACAGAACTTATGGAATGAATCTCTTTATCCATATATATGGGAATTTATTGGAATGACTCATAGGCTGCAGTCCAACAATTATTAGCTATAAATGAAAAGATCAAGAATCTAGAGTTGATCAATGACCTGAGGCTGGTTGTCTCCACTGGTCTTCTGTACGTGCTGCAATCACAAAGAAGTAGGGTCCAGTGCCAATGAAGGAATGTATGTCCACATGTCCACTCTTCCCAATCCACCCCATATTTTCCTCTCTCTTGGATCTTTTTCTACTTTATATCCCTTCAAAAAAAAATTTTAAAAAAAGTGTAAGGCCTGGCCTGCTGAAAATATCAGTGAAATAAAACATGACATAAAAAGCTAAAACAGTCTTGAGTTTAGTTCTTCAGTTACAAGTCTCCTTGTTTTCTGATATTATTTCTCTCATTGGTAGATGCTTACTGATTTGTCTAGTTTGGATAGCCAGTGAGTCCCAGAAGTATGTCTGTCCCTCTAGTTTGGGGATTGTGAGCATGTACCACCACATCTACCTCCTTTACATGGTCTCTGAGGATTGAACTCATGTCCCCACTCTTACTGAAAATGAAATTTAGGGACTGTTCCATCTCCTTAACCTTAACCTCCCCATTTATGCCTCTTTTTATAAGGGTCCAATTCCCATTGTGAAGACTAGTTCCTCATGACTTAGGTACTTCTCAACTGTCTCACTCCTTCACCATTATCTTAAAAGGTCAAAATTTCATCATGGAAATCTTGCTAGAATATTAATCTTTACATCATAGCAGATGATACAAGTGTGACAGGGATCCTTTCCCTAAGTATTATTTTACATTTTGATAGTGAATATAAATATTTAGCTAATCCATTGAAATATTTCAAATAATATATTATTGGGGTATTAAAAAGCAAACCTCACAATAGCAGAATGATTCATTCTATCACACTAAAGTCCTTTTTAAAAATAACTGTATTATAAAATAGAATTTGTCATATAAATACATCCATCTGTGAATTCTATATTCAAAACACAATTCAAAAGAAATAGCTGTTGTTTTGGTGTTTGTTTTGCCTTTTGGTTTCACTATGCTGCTCGAGTTTCATAAATAAGTTGATTTTTGGGGAGAAAGGAGAACAAACAATGCTTCAAGACTATTCCTAGACCTACGCTTGAGTAATACTATAATGGAAGTAATTGAAATCTTCATGGGTGGTCCACAAGAATATTGTTTACTCTTTAAATGGGGAAATGTATCCCATAAGTATGCACTGGAGAATAAGGCAAGGCATTGAGCTATTTTTGTATGAGAAGAGAGAGAAATAACATGTGTATAGTCAGTCCCCAATTTCTGATAACTCAACTCTGATTTTACAATGTTGAAAACACAACAACATGCCATGGAAAGTATACTTTCCTTTAATGATGATGTTTTCCCAGGTCACCAGTCAGCGGAGCCATTTTCTGTCATCATGCTGGCAGAAGTGAACCACAGTTTCCAGTTAGCTAGACATATGAGCACAAGAACAGACAAACTATTCCCTCTGGCATATTGGATTGTTAAACTTTTGTTTTTCTGTAGATGTATGACAGACATTTGAATATGCTATATAAGTTAATTAAGCCATTTCAACTTCTGATGGTTTTATTGAAATGAAAATTCATCATAAACTTCGGAAGTTCGATGCTTTAAGTAATTGGCCACTTTGGAGAGGATACATTGCAAGAGCGCTAATGGTCTGAGGAAGAGAGACCAGAGGGGGGGGGAACATATTCTGAAAGAAACATAAGATAGTCTAAATCAAGTTTGCAGCATTTGGAATGAAGAAAGGGCCAGATTCTGGAGACATTTTGGTGCAATAATGAGCTCTTTCACTGGTAATGATGATTACTGTTTTACAGCACAGAAGTTGCACACTTGTGCTAAATACTTCCAGGGTTTGTAGACTTCATGCCAAAAATTAGTAAAGGGCCATTTTGTCAAGCTTACCGCCTTGTATACTTTCGCCTAACTGATATTTGTTGATTTGATTTTATTACTTTATATGGAGTACAAACCAATTAAACTAAGCTATATCTTCACATAGAATCATGCTATGCAGAAAATATACACATATGTATAAAACAACAAAACTATCATATTCCAGTCTTACAATTCAGAATGAAAGACCTGTTTATGAAGTGAATGAAAAAAATGGCAGTAGATAGGATGGATGAGTGGTAAGAAAATGACCAGAGGGAGTTTCTTTCCTTCCAATACTATAAGGTCTGAGAACTGTAGTGAGACAGAGAAATCACCAAAGGGAGAATGTGTTCCCTCTTCACAGATATGAATGAGTAAATGGAAATTCTCCTTCATTAAAATTCTATGGAGATAAAAAATGAAAATTTGTAGATAATTAGTAGATTTCTCTATTTGCAGAAACTTGGTTGAGCATAAATAAAGAATGGCCCTGCTATCCATCCATGGGGACATCAACTACAAATGGAAAAAAATCTGCTGATCATCATTACAGGGGATTTTTCATGTCATTTGCTTTGAAGCATTAGCAAAAAGGAATGCATAGTTAGCCAAAAGGTGGCTTCTTCTCTGTTCGCTGACCCTGAATTTGCTTCAGTCACAGCTCGATGAGAAATGAGGCTATTGTTTCCAGTAGTAGAGACACAGTAATAAGAGAATGGAGACCTGACCATGATCTTCCTAACAATGGATCTTATTAGTAGTTCCCAGGAGCAGTGTAACCCTAGAACAAAAGTCAGTGGCTCACTGATTTCAACCTAATTTCACCTTTGCAAATTGCTACAAAGTTTTCCTTTCCTAATGTGATTCATACAGCATGGCACATTGTCCAGTGGGGAGCCTTTGCTAATCTTGGGAGAGTCCA
>NC_022016.1:2050880-2056167 GCF_000317375.1 Microtus ochrogaster
TGCAATTCTCACTAGTCATTAGCCTTAAACATTAAAAGGATCAATATGATCAATTTTACCAGAAGCCATCTATGATATACTTGTTAGTGTTAATCATTGCTTTAGTCACATTTCCTAGATGTGGCAGTACATATTTATTTTAATGTATGGGGGCAGTCAGGTTGTAAAATTCAGGATTTGCAGGGCTTCCTCATGTGTCCTTTGTTTCATTTAGTTTTCTCAGAGACTCAAACACAGGCTGAATAAAGTGTGATTTACTCTACTTTTATAACTGAGGCACAAGTAGTGTCATGAAAGTTCTTGATCAGACTACTGCATGGTAAAAAAGTAGTTAGCCACTGTTTGATAGTGATGGCGCCTTCCTTCTCTGACAAGTTTGTGCAATGGACCACATGTCTTAACTGGCACACAATATGGACTATGTTTCTCTTTTACTTTGTGATTTCAAGCCCCACTGTTCAGAAATTTGGAGAAATTCTAATTTCGCTGTTGCTTTTCCTTATAATATGTCACTGTATTTTATGTGCAATGCTGTTTCTTTTTGTCTAAAGTAGGTGTTGGTATGGATTTAAGAAAGCAAAATATTTCTATGGAAAAATTATGATGAATAAGTTCAAACAAAGGAATATCTCTCAAGTACTATAAACAGGTCTGGGAACCAACTCAGTGTAGAATTTAAAGTAAAACCTAATTAAAATTGTTCCTAAGAGAGAGTGAGGGAGAGAGAATGGTTTCAACGACTTTTTCTTTATTTCTCATAGAGAAGTTAAGAAGTTAAGGTAAGCAGAAGGGCTTCAGACAGCTTACAAACTGTAATTTAGATAATGAACTTTCTGGTAGTCACTGCCACTGAGAATGTTCTAGACACATGCTGTAATGCAACTTCATCTATAAAGTGAGCAATACCCACCAGGTGAAGATACTGAGAATTGATTTAGATAACAAGAAAAAAGCCTTTCTGTCTTTGGCTGAGACACAATAGGCACTTTACAAAGCTCATCTCTTAATTTTAGTGTTTTCTTTGTTAACAAACCTTTCCCTCCTTTTGCTTACTTCTTCATTTCCAATATTCCTCTATTTTATTCCTTTTTATTTCTTAAATTCTAATGAGAAGATATTAAGTAATTAGATTATTAAATTTAGAGAGGGGCTAAAGAGGTGTCTCTGTTAGGTGCCCTTCTTGCTCTTGCTGAGTAATTGGGTTCTCTTCCCTATACTCCCATGGTGTTTTACAACTGTATATAACTCCAAATCCAGGGAATTTGATGTCTTATTATGGTCTCCATAAGCACTGATGGGTTCATGCAGACAAAATACTCAAACAAAATAAATAAAAAAGTTTTTTGAAGATAAAGTGGGGCATATGCTTAGGTGTTTAAAAAAATTAGTCAGTTGTAATGACATTTCCAACAGCAGTGGTTACCACCTTCACCATTCATACATAGGAAATGCATAATGCGTACAGACTTGTGTAAATTCACTGTAATAGTATTTAAATTGTACCATCTACACTGGCATTGTCTGAATCTGTTATTTAAATCATGTCTCAGGTAAGTGTGTGTGTGTGTGTGTGTGTGTGTGCGCGCGCGCGCGCATTTAAGTTCATCAGGTGCAAGGTATGTTCTAGTTTGCTTTCACCCTTTAGTTAGGGAACTATTTTTTTTCCTATTTTATAACTATGTTGGTTTCCTCATCTTTTTCTAAATATCACCATCACAGGAAAGTATTTTTAAATAATTTGGTTTTTCCTATTGTGTAGTTTTACTTATACTTAAAGAAGATGAAAATTCTGAACTGTTAGATATGCTGTCTCTTATCTCTAGCCTACTCCTTCATTTCCTTCCACTTAAGACTAATACCATGCTTCCTTTGAATTAGCATTTGCTTTTTAATCATTCTTTTACACAGTTTTGGTATATGAATGCATGAATATATGTATGTATGTGTATGTGTATTTGTGAACCATGTGTTGATTTGTTACTCTCACAGTTAGGATATTGTGAAGTGGAACATTTGGGAAGTGAGTAGGTTAGGAGAAGGGAGTTTTCCATGAATTGAGTTCATGACATTATAAAAATAGCAGAGAAAGAACCCATGACTTTTCTTCAGTGTGAAGAACTCACAACTTGCTATCTATAAGGCCAGAAGCTGGCTCTCAGCAGATCCTGAATCTGTTGACTTCTTGATTTTGCATTCTCAAATCTCAGAATGTGAGAAATAAATTATCATTAGTTATAAGTTCTCAGTTTATGGTCTTACGTTATAGCATCCTTATAATATAGTGTCACAGTTAAATCTATCTCAGATTGAAAGATAAACTATTAATATTATAGTCTACTATATGATATTTTAAAATTTAATTTTCTGGGAACTCATAATCCCATCTTCCTGATTGATTTTTAATAGTTTTCATATTCTCCAGGAAGAAAAAACTGATACAAAATAAATGTGAAATAATAGTTTCCTAGTCAATATACTAATGACTAATGCAAATTATACAGAAATAAACTCAGTAAGATGTACAACTGGATGATTCCTTTACAGTAAAATGGCTAATGCCACAATACAATAATCTCCCACAAAATAGTATTCCAGTTGAGACCAGAGAATTGATTTGCACAAAGCTTGTACTTATCCTTCAGTTTGTAGCGCACAACTCATTGGTGTTTGACGAAAATATTTTCGGTCAGTTGTGAACTGAAATTTCAAACCATTCCACTTTTTTTTTCATTTTTCAGTATTTTGGTAGAGTTGTGAAATGAAATTTCAAACCATTCCACTTTTTTTTTTCATTTTTCAGTATTTTGGTAGAAATGATAAAAACATCAAGATGTTTCCAAGGTTTATTTACTAATCTTCTGTACCAAGAAAGCAATCAACCATTTCCAACATTGGGTGTTAAATGAGTACCTGGCTAACTATTATGGATGCATCTGTTTCATTTCTCTCTTAATATTTCTAGAATCAACTTGTAAGACAGATAGCAAACTAGAAGCTACATCTGTGATACTTTGGCTATTAGAAAAATCAGAATAATAAAAAAGATTCTACCCAAAGACATGATAAAAGAAAAATATCAGAAATTCACAAAGATGGAAGCAAGAAAATTGTGAACAAAGGATGTGAATCAAGGAAAAGAAGCCAAGCAGAACATAATAATTTGGCAGTGCAGCTGCAAGAGGTAAGCATAAGTGAAATCTCAGGACATAGGCATTGGTAAGAACTTTCTGCAGAGTATTACAGTGGTGCAGGAAGTAATCCCAAGAGCTGAAAATGGAATTACATAAAAGTTAACTCCTCTGAACTGCAAGAGAAACAATCATCAGAATAATGAGACAGCCTACCGAATGGTTAATCCTTTGCTAACTCTACATAAGATAAGGGATTCATATCTAGAACACTTATACACACAAAAAACACACACATGACTGCAAAAATGAGACAGCAACATAAGTAACATGAGCGGAAAATGGGCTAATGGACTAATCTCTGTTGAAAAGTGTAAATGCACGGGCAATAAATAATACAAAAGGGTTCAACATCCTTAGCTGCAGAAAAATGTAAATGAATACTGCTTAGAGATTACATAGAACTGAGCTTGAGTGATTGGCAAAGATGTGGAGAAATAGGTACTCTTCCTTATATACTATTAGTGAGTATGTAAACAGATAAAACAAATCTCAAATTTCTTATGGTGGTTTCTCAAAAAATCAAAAATTGAACAACTATGTGACCCAACTATACCACCATGGATATATACAGGAAGGATCCTAAGTGTGCATGTTTATCACTGCAATATTCACACTAGCTGATAAATGTAGCTAGCCTGTGCATCTATCAATGGTTGAATGGATAAAAATATGGAACATATACAAAACTAAATTTTATTCAGCCATGAAGAAAAATGAAATCATGACATCCACAGGAACATGGGAGCATTATAGTAAGTTCAGTCAGGCATCAAAAGAAAAATAATTCAATTTTTTTCTCAAGTAGCATTTAGATATAAGTCCCCCCTAGTCATTTTTCAGTACCTATTCAATAATTAAAGGTTAATCAACTGAGTATTTGTCCCAGAAGTTATATCTGATGGACAGAGCTGCAACATCTATGCATCCATACATGAAAACACTTCACATGTGCATATATGTATAATAAATCATAAAACTTTAAATTAATGAATACATAAAAATATCGATTAAGTTATAAATTGATATGTAAATATGTACTTAAATAGTTATCTTAAATTTATGCTACTCTATATTTTCACATGCCAAAATTTTTATCCTGATAGGAATATGGTGCAGTTATCATGGCAGTTCTGAGAGAGAGACAGGGGGGAGAGAGAGAGAGAGAGAGAGAGAGAGAGAGAGAGAGAGAGAGAATATCATGAAAGTAAGATGTTCCTTAGGGAATGCTGAGGTAATAATTATGGGAAGGAGGAGGAAGGAGTTGTGGAATAAATGTTTCTCAGAAGTTCAGTGACTGACGTTCACTTTGAGAAATGAAAAGGATTGGCCAGAGAGGGAAAGAAATGTGGGGAAGTGGTGTTGATACACCTGGAGTACAACTGAAGCAGTAAAACTCTCAGAGCTATGTCTACAACCCAAGAGCTGAGGCCAAAAGAATCTTCGAAAGGTGTCATTGTGTCATCAGTATTATCTGAGATCACTTGCAGTTTTCAGCCATCAATCACTCTTTATTTTAAATATGAGTCTTTCTGTTGTTGCATTTGGCCTAATATGTTCAACATAACATTTTAAACCTGATATGTAGATATGCTTTTCTGTAGTTATTACTTATTTGCTTCTTAAAACAATTCCATAGTTATCTTCCCATGCATAAGTCTTAATCACCTGGGCTGATTAATTTTTTATTTTGGTATTTTCACAAAACCTAGGGTTTTGCATATGCTAGAAACATGCTCTATTCTAGCTGCGCTTCCAAACAACTGTGGGATTTTATGTAACCCATATTCCAGGTAGTTTTCTTAGAGATGATTTTCCTAATAAAAGGTTTGATATGACATTTATTTACATACCTAAGTAATATAGGTTGTGTAAACAATTTTTTCTACTTGAAGACAGTTCACTTTCTTGGAAAACTAAATTGTCTATGATTAGATCAGTGCATAGCATGCAGTAAAGATCACAAAAATACAATAAATGAATGAATGAAAGCCAGGAAGATGGATGTCCAGGTAAAAATTCTTGCTGCTATCTCTGTGTTCTATCCCTGAAATTCACATAGAGGAAACAACAGACTACTGCAACTCATCCTCTGATCT
>NC_022016.1:2056267-2059690 GCF_000317375.1 Microtus ochrogaster
ACACACACACACACACACACACACACACACACACTGAATAGTGTTTAAAAATAAATGAATGAATACATACAAATATAAACAGAGGTACAAATTGAGACATAGGTATTTAATTAAATATTTATTTTAAATGTATTTGTTACTTCATAATATTTGCACATTAAAATTTCGTCCATTTAAAGTTATATGACACAGTGGCAAGGCAGATAGTGATACAATATTGTGCATCTTCTGATATTGCAGCTGAAGACTGTAAATGGCTTCTCAATTTCAAGATTGTATTTAGCGCCACAACTAAAATGTGGATTAAGATTTCTCTGTCCTGACGTTGGTGGCTTTTTTTCTTTTACTGCTCAACTCCCAGTTTCACTGATTCAAAGCCAAAACCCAAGGTTTCTCTGCTTCCTTTTACCAGGTGTCCTTTCCCCTCCATCTTTCCAGAGGCACAGTGAGCTACTTCTGAGCCTCGTCCTAACACAGCATCCTAACATGCTGAGAAATGAATCACTGCTGAGCCTCCTTGTCAGTCAGTTGGCACACTTCCAAATGAGCCACAGAATGGCAAATGCACAGCACAGATAACCGGTGATAAAATACATTTCTCTTATTGATTTTCCAAACCAATATGGCACGGGTGCTTCTTCTTTGTGCCATCTCCTCTCTGTGTCCAGAGGAATTCTGTGCCTGTCCATCATTTTAATTAGACATTACACCTGGCACAAATGCTGAGTATATTAACCTTAAAGGAGCTGAATAGGTTCTCCAATAGTTAACATGGGGCCCCTGATATATTATAACTCATGTTAACATGTAGTGTTGTGCAAACTCATGGTTTCTTTAGCTCACTTTCCAAAGCTACGGCCCTGGGTAATAGCATCTATAGAGAGCTCTTTACGAAGTATGCTCCCATAATAATCTCTTAGAATATAATATATAAAAGATGGATGAGTGTGGACTCTGTTTATATAAATGCACCTTCAGTGTCTCGGGGTTCTAATGGTCGGCCCTTGTGAGATAGGCTTGCAAAGGAGGTGTTGGTGCTACTGGGGTTGAATGGACTAAGGTTTCACCCCATTATAACTAATATCTTTGGCTCATCTCTTCAATTTTCTCATCTCAAACTCCTCAAAAGAGAGACAGAGATAGAAAAGAATGTGGCAGTTTCCTTTCAATGCTCCAGTGTCCATGAGGGCTAGCTATCAATGCACATCTCAGCTATGGTTAAAATCCTGGAGTGTCCTTATTCTCCAACGTTGGTTAAGCAGAGTTTCTGTTTCAATTTTCTTCTTGGTAGGTAAGATAATGTAGAACAGAGAAGTCAACAGAGAGTTGCATTGTCCTTCTGTAATTCCATGGAGACAGCTATAAAGTGGAGATACTGTGAAGTCCTATGTCACCTCAAAGTTCCTCTCCCCTTCAGAGCTACAAGTATAACAAAACAAATGATGTACTTGGGACTGTTTTCTTCCTGTTGGGCTGCCTTGTCCAGCCTGGATATGATGACTTTTGCCTTGTCTTACTGCAACTTGTTTTGTCAGGTTTTTGTCTCTTGGAGGCTTGCTCTTTTTAGAGGGAAACAGGGGGAGTGCATCTAGGGGAGAGTGGAGGTGAAGGGGATGCGAGGAGAAGTGGATGGAGGGGAAACTGGTCCAAGATCTACTGTATGAGAGACGAATCTATGTTCAATAAAAAAGAAAAAGAAGGAAAAAAAAGAGCAAAACCTAAAAGCTACACTCTTTCCTAGAGTTATTGTTACAGCACTTTAAAAATTTTGTTATTAGTAATGCTGATAACTGTAGAGATTTAAGGGTGTGGTTCTAGGTTTTAACACATTGCCTGTACAATAATAAAATTGATGTATGTATCATATTTATTACTTCACATATTTCTGATTCCTTGTGATGAGAACATGAAAATGATTTTTGATGTATTTTTAATTTTCAGTGAAATACTGTTGATTGCAGTCACCCTCCTGCACAATAAACTTATCTCGCTTATTTCAGTCTAACTCTACAACTACTGATCAAACTTCCTCTGTTGTCAGGCATCAGTCATTCTCAAATATTTTTATCTCTGAATTCCAGGACCTTTGTACTGGGATCATTGTGACCAATTTTATATTCAACTACATTGTTGGGTACTTTATGGCAATGCAGAGTTCACTCAGCATTTAGTTTTGCACATTTATAAAAGTTCCCAAAGCAATGCATTTTTATACAGAACATCTTCCTAATAGTATTCAGCTTTAGAGATGATATACTGTAACCTTAATGGCTCAATGGTGAAAAAACAATGAAGCACCCCTCACTGCTCAGTGTTTTTCTTTTTTTTCTTTTTCTACATACTGGTTACATGGTGATTCAACAACTCTTCAATTAAAGAAACAGATGAAAACTTTGGAAACATTCAATTTGGAGTCCCCCATGTGTGTGGTCTTTATGTCAAAAAGTTTCATGTTGTCATTTTAGGCATAGCTAAGTTATAACTAATTTTATGTTTTTAATTTTTGGTATATGATTATTAAATTGTTCTCAAAATTACCTCTGAAAGCTACTCTATCTAAAACATAGTAATTTAACACAGACAATGCATTCAATATGCACAATGTAGCTGATTTGGTCTTTCCTAAACATCATGTAACTCTGGATGCAATATGTAGATATACCAAAAATAAAACAAAGTACCAAACAGCAATGATAATGGATTGCTTTTTATCCAGGAGTCAGTGTTTCTTAAGATATATTTTAGTTAAATGAAGTAATTGAAGCTGTGCTGTCTTTTCTCTACATGGTATAGTCAGAAATGATTACCTCTGTGATGTGTCAAAGCTGTATATCCTTTTAAACTTCTATTTCAATCCTTAGATGGGGACCATTTGTGATCCCACCTCTGATTACATGAGGTTTAGGACAGAGCAAATCAGCTACATTGTGCGTATGGGAAATTTTTTATAACAGAAATTCAACTTTAAATGCAGTGATGACTAGTCACAGTTCTGGCTTATATTTCCATGACGATTAGTGATGTAGACTATTTTACTATGCCATATCTATATCTTCTTTTAAGAAATAACTATTCATGTTTTCCACACATTTTAATTGAATTATACTTTTTTTGCTAACGAATGGTTTAGTTTCAGATGCAAAGAAACACAGTAAAGGCATCAAAATAAACAAAAAAGGAAACAAAAAAATTTCCATATCATAATCCATATCATAAGGCAGAATAAGGATTTTTTTAGGTAAAACTCACAAACACAGGAAATCAATAGAAAGTAAAAGAATATGTGTTATTTCATTTAATTTTAAACATTTCTATACAGCAATATAGGCAACAGATTGGAGACATGGAAAGAAAATATATGTGAATTATTTCCTTCACAAAATTACATTTTTGGTAAAAGGAAAGGTATATATATATGTGTGT
>NC_022016.1:2059790-2077064 GCF_000317375.1 Microtus ochrogaster
AGAAAAAAAAAAAAAAACCAGACAAACAAACAAGCAAAACCAAAAACTGTTATCTCTGCAAATCAACAGCTTTAGTTAGACCAGTGTAAAAAAACTAAAATTGAGTTTGAGGATTTATGTGACATCATTCAAATTACAATCTCTACTAAACCTTATACTTCTTTTTATTGAGTTAATTTATGAGGAATGAATATATATGATATTATATGTGTGTGAAATATATAACTATATTTAGTATTTTTATATACACATATATATGATGTGTCATTTGTCTGTAGTCTTACACACTCAGTAGTAAGTAAACATTAATTAGCAGGCATTTGACACATTGTAGTGATAGACAAGGAAAGAGGTAGAGAAACTTCTGAGTGAAGGCAACTGATTCTATAAGGAATAGAAGTTAGGAAAAGGTTAAATTTTCTGGCTTTGCCTTAAAATGTAGAAATAAGTTAGGCTCTCCGAAAATTCTTCGAAATGAAAATTTGTGTTCTGTTACACTGATCTTATTTTTTATATTCTTGTGTGGAAATCAAAGGCAAGGCCCAGAAGATAGGCCTACAAGCACCTCGTTTTATCTCCCGAAACTTAAAGACTTCAAAGGTGGCCTACTTAAACAAAATCCCTGACCTCTAATCCTTGTCCATTTTTATAAAAAGGCCGACCTTTCTCTGGCTTGTGGCTCATGGCAAACAGAAACATCCATATCCACAGGAACACTTTCCAGACTGGCACCTACAATTTACTGAGCTACTAGGCTTCATCTTTAAAGCACACAGGACCTAGGATCTCTTAAAGAGAAATCATACCACTCCTGCTAAAGAAATGGCCCCATTTCTTCAAGTGACATAATACATACTCAGAACCTCAGTACCAGGGCCACATGTGATGTGGGAGTCTTCTGTTTTGTGTTGGTTTCATTGGTTAAATAAAGAAACTGCCTTGGCCCTTTAATAGGACAGAAAATTAGGTAGGCAGAGTAGACAGACAGAATGCTGGGAGAAAAAAGCCGAGTCAGGGAGTCACCATGTTCTCCGACCCCAGACGGATGTAGGCTAGGTTCCTTCCTGGTAAGACACCATCTCGTGGTGCTACACAGATTATTAGAAATGGGTTGATCGAGATGTGAGAATTAGCCAATAAGAGGCTACAGATAATGGGTCAGGCAGTATTTAAAAGAATAAAGTTTCAGTGTAATTATTTCAGGTAAAGCTAGCCATGTGGAGCTGGGCAGGAATGCAACCCACAGCAGCTCCGACAACACACATGCTCAAAATGCCTTCCTTGGCATCATCTCTCTTACCCTCCTCTTGAAGTATCATCTACATAATGCTACATTCCTCAGTCACTGCATCTGCCATTAGCATCCCTGCTTTGTATGTTGCTAGTCTTTGCCTAATCCCTTTGAAGCATAAGGTCAGTCCTAGGAAGGCTGAAACAATTTATTTTGAAATAATTAAATGATGAATAAATTACCCACAAAACAATATTATCCACTTGAAATATTTTCAATTAAATGAGAGCTGGGTTCATGCAATGACTCTTCTCTAAGTTGTAGTCTAGGCAGGTAATGTAGGCTATGACTGACAGTGTTAGCTTATCAACAATTAGCATACAAAACCAGACTGTACTAGTTAGTAAGTGATTGTCAGTTATTATCAAACGTACCTTTCTCTATGAAACAGAACATTTCAGAAACAGAACAGAACAGAAACAAGAATGTCATCTCGATGTGCTAAGAGAAGGTTTCAGGTTAAAAGACTGAAGAAAAGTTAACCTAATCTTATTGAATCTGCTTAATGGAACTAGCAGCATTGTGTTTCTGCTGCTACAGCTGAATCAAGTCTTGAACCTCTATCATGCTTAGAAATAGTCCATGTAGCTCCATCCCAACTTACCCTGGCCTGTGCCTTCAAGACATTCCTTTTCAGAGCACTGATTCCCAGCCCTATGAAAATCTTTCTTCATGCTCCTCAGATCTGATAATGCTAATCTCGTTCTTTATCTTTCTCCATTTGTGCCTCCTCTTGGAAGGACACCACTGACATTTATTTATCACTACTTCTCCACTTTCCATTCTTCATCATATACTTAACCATTTTTGTATCCAACAATATTCTTTTTAAGTGACCACTGGGGATTTGTTCCTGAATGTAACATAACTGATAACAGCCAATTTGGAAGATTGTAATATATTTGAACTATACTATTTATTAGAAATTGAATACTGTAGCTTTTACTCATTGTTTTACTCATTACTGTTGTTGTTTACTATTATTGTCTTGCCTCATTTTGATATATATAAATTTGTTATTGCATATGGAACACAAAGGTATGCAGTTCCTGGTAATGGATATGTTAGTATCCCTGTATAACAATGACCATTATGTATCTCAAGAACCTTTTTGTTGAGCTGAACTAAAACATCTGTGCCCATATGACATGTTTCCCATTTCTTCTCACCTTTGGCAGCTACTGCTCTGCTCCCTTTATCTACAAGTTTGATTGTCCCAGTACATATGTAAGTTTAAAACACATTATTTTCTTTTCTTATTAATTTTTATTGAGCTCTACATTTTTCTCTGCTCCCCTCCCTGACTCTGCCCTCCCCCCATCAACCCTCCCCCAAGGTCCCCATGCTCCCAATTTGCTCAGGAGATCTTGTCTTTTTCCACTTCCCATGTAGATTAGATCTCTTAGTGTCCTCATTGTTGTCTAAGTTCTCTGGGATTGTGGTTTGTAGGCTGGTTTTCTTTGCTTTATGTTTAAAAACCACCTATGAGAGAGTATATTTGATAATTGTCTTTCTGTGTCTGGGTTACCTTACTCAAAATAATTATATCCATTAGAAGAATACTTCAAAGAGATATCTATTAATATAAATGCATTAGAATGCCACCTATTTATATGATTTATTATTTTAATTGGCATCACAGAGTATTAGTTTTCATGTTGACATTTTCAAAGCCAATTTGTTTCTATTTATTCTCATTTTCTCCTCTGCCCTACCAATCCTCAATTTGTACCAGTCCACACCCTGTGGCCTTAATTCTGCTTCGTATCTAAAGAGTTTTGATGCCCTTCATATTAATTTTAATATTTTTAAAGATGAATGGTTTTATACATGTATTTATTTTTATTTGCTTATTTATTTTTCAATATGGATGACTGTTTCTTACTTGTGATTATTATAAGCATTAATGTATGACCATGGGCATGCAAATATCTATAAAGGTTATTTTTGAGTCATTTGTGTATATGACTTATGTTTTAATGCCATGACAGAAGTACCATAAGAGCTCCATTCAAAACTCTTATGGACTTTGTGACTTAGACATGAACATGGCCTTTGGTACATGTTTCAGCTGCTCCACACAACCTTGATTCAACATAGAAAGAAACAAAGACTGGATGTGTACTTTTATGTCTGCCAATAACAAAGTACCAAAGCCTGGTTATTTTCAGTCATGATGAATACTTATTTCTACTTGTTCTAGAGACTGACATGCTGAGGATCAAGACACAGAAAAATCTGCTCTTAAGCAAGGACACATTCTCTGAGTCTAAAATTCTCTTTCTGTTTTTATATGTTAGAAAGCACAAAAAAGAAAAAAAAAAACCTCCCAAGGGGTCTGTATTATAAAAGATGTACTCATTCTTGATATAGTCATCTTACCTATAAATATTAGAAGATGGTCATATGTGAGAGTAGTTTTCAACAAATGCTTCTAAAATGAAGAACATAAACATCGGGTACATCATGTGCGTGAACAGTAAATCACTGAAGCATGTGCCAGTGCGGTGCTATCTTATTTAACTGACTCAGACTGTGCTCAATGCAATTTTAGTGCTCACCAGGATTGTACAAGAGTTGCAAGCTCTCTAAATCCTCGACAACATTTACAGATTTGTGATCTTTTACATAACAGTAATTCTAATATACATGGGAGTTTCTGGCTGTGATTTTGTTGGTAGCAGTATTATTAATGTGCAAGCACCTTGAAAAGAACAAGTGTCTCACATTAGACCGCACAACGATTTTGTCAGGGTGCCAATGAAAAGACTGACTAGATGGAGAGGGGTGGGTTAGTTGATGGTATTCTTTCTCTAGTTCTGATGCCGCCAGTACTATTATGCTCTGTAGACTGACATAAGCCCTCCCACCCTTTTTCTCTCCTGGGTTTGCTTTGTGCAACTGAGAAAAGCCAGACTTAGAAAAAATTCTTAGTAAATTTGGAAAGAAAGTTTAAGAAAATAGTAGAATAACACAAGACAAAAATTTCTAAGTGTTATTTTAAGTTATTTATTTGGTTAAGATCCGTTTTGTCTGATTAAGTACCCACAAATGAATAACTTCATGTGAGGTTGCTAGAGTTCAATCTTAATTAACCGTGGGCTTTTGCTACCACATTATTTTCCAGCCCTAGAGACCATTCGCTACCACATAATATAATGTAGATAATCTGACCAGTTAAGTATGTGTAGGATACACACACTGGAAATGCCCAGTGCTGCACTGATTGTTAGGAGTGTCACTTAAAACCTATCCTATTACAGCATGGTACCATTTCCCATCCTGTATCAGGGTATCATGTACTATACCACTAGATCTGGATCTTCCAAATGAGATTACTGATGTAAATCATATTTTCTAGAGCCTTCAGAAGCTTTTTTCGAAGGAGATTGTGTAAAGAGAAAAGTCTTGGAACTCTTCCTGGGTATTGTTTTTCTGAAGAAACACACTTACAGGAAGCTGGAAAACAAATAATATCTGTGATAAGAAATTATAGGATGAAAGAAAAAATGGAGAAGAGAGGAAGCCAGAGAGTAAGAAAACAGAGAAACTGTCTCAGTGGAAGTTGACATCGAAGAGAAGAGAAGAAAAAATTCCCTGGGGAAATCTTACAACCCCCATTCTGCCCGACACCACCATTACCATACACACACACACACACACACACACACACACACATACACACACAAACAAACATGCTCACAGACAAACCTGCAAATAAACATTTAACAAACTTGTACAACTATTTCAGTTTATCATATCGGTACTAGAAACAATAATAATCCTTCATTTACAAGGGGCGAAGTTACAATACATACCTTCCAGGTTGCTATCTGGTATTAGTCAGTGAAAGAACATGGACTTCATTTACTTCTATTCAGAATAAAGATATATTTTGCTTATTTTTGCTTATTGGAGATTTTTTTAAGTTACATTAATAATAAACTCAGTTTTATAGACTGTTCTTAAAATTGAATCAAACAGTAGTAATCAGGCCAAAAGGTGAGACTTGATTTTAGGACACTATATATGTCTCTTCTGGCTCCTCAAGTATTGATTCCAGGGATTAAGTTACAAAGTTCTGCTACTTCTAGTTCTAGTTCTAGTACATAGAGAAAAGTTGTCTACTTCCTATAGCTGCAGCCATTCAATACAGTTTCTCTTGTTGTGGTGACCTCCAACAATTAAATTATTTTTCTTGCTTCTTTATAACTATAATTTTGCTACTGTTATTAGTTGTAACATAAGTCTCTGTGTCTTCTGCTATTGTATAACCCCTGTGAAAGGGTTGTTCAATCCCTAAGGTGTTGCAACCCACAGGTTGATAATTTCTGACCTATATTTTGTTAGTAATTATAAACATCTTTTCTAGTGGTAAATGAGAAGTTACGAGAAGGGCCAATATCTGATAGCTTCATAAGATCAGTGCTCAGTGTCTCTTGACTGTAAGAGTAGCTCATAATGGTGTCATGAGTGGGTAATAGATGAGTAGAAGGATAGATGATGAAAGATGTGAATTTTGACAAAATAAGGAGTTGTAATCCATGTTCATGTGAGTTTAGTTTCTCAAATACTCTAAGCAGGCACAGACTTACTCAGGTAATGCTAAGCTTTCATGCCTTTTCTGAGCTTCATTTCAATTTGCCTTCCCCCAGTATCCATTTTGTCATTAACTCAGGCTGTAATGGAAATAAGAATTTGTAATATATTTTATCAACATGAATTTCTCTGAAATCCAGGGATTAAATTTCCATTTGTAGTTCTCTGTGGTTCAAGGTTACACTATTTTGATTATTGGTTGATTATATGACATGACAGAAAAATATCTAACAACTAGATTATAATATTGGAAGATGGAAGAGACTCTTTCATTGAGTTCTACCACATGCAGAAAATAGAAATGAAGATGCCATGGCAGTTTAGCTATTTTTGGAAGCATCAGATTGAAAGTTTCCTGTATGACATGAATAAATATTCCTGAGGTGTTAATGGCACAAAATTCTTCATCAAACTATTCCTTAGGTTAGCCTACACCTCATAGATTACCTCATAGATTACCAATTACAATAAAATAGACATTGCCCTTAGCTAATTTATCACAAAGCTTAGCTGAAAATGTGTATTCTATAACTGGTCCAGGAAAGTTGCTGACTTTTATTT
Source organism: Microtus ochrogaster (assembly GCF_000317375.1). Taxonomy (NCBI): domain Eukaryota; kingdom Metazoa; phylum Chordata; class Mammalia; order Rodentia; family Cricetidae; genus Microtus; species Microtus ochrogaster. The sequence goes on from NC_022016.1 coordinate 2,066,242, forward strand.
CCCTCAACCATTTTTTCAGGTTAGCCTTTTAAATGTTTTTTTTCTGGAAATATATTTCCTTTCATTTTTGGAAAAGATTATCTCCTATAGCTTTGTGAATTTAGTTTTACCTCTGCCACAGCAGGTGTAAATAAGATTGCTTTTCAAAGTCCAATGTCTATACTGTATGTGTAAAAATTGTCTTGGATTTTTGCTAACTGAAGAGACACTGAAAGCTAGAAGCATTGTTGACACCTTCTCTTAGTTGAGATTCTACGTAATGAATTTATTTGCACTGTACAGCAAATAATTGGACTTCAGTGAAACCATTCAATCCCTATCTCAAATTATATCTGAAGATGGGAACAATTACTAAAATTCTCAACAAAGAGAACCAGTAAGTTTTGGGTTTTTTTTTTCTTTTTTCAGGTTGGCATGACTAAGTCCTCTCCTGTCTCTCTCTTTTTTTTCTTGCTTACATTTGACTTAGCTTTTTGCTTTTTTGTAATTGGTTTCTATTCATTTAATAAAATACTAGGTCTCATTGTGATCATTTTAAATATGCATATTATGCACGTTAGTCATATTTACCAAATTTTTTTTTCTTTTTTCCTTTTCTTATCCCATGAGTCTCCTTCTTCTTGCCAAAAAGCATCTTGTTCACTTTCATGACTTGAAAAAAAAAATCCTGTTTTAGCATATGGGAGAAAGTGTGCTGTAACAGGAGGAGCAAGCTGCTTGTCGTCCTGGCCACCCAGCTAGCTTACACCCAAACAATCACACAGAAACTGTATTCATTTAAACACCGCCTGGACCATTAGCTCTAACATCTTATTGGCTAACTCTTACATATTAGTTTAACCCATCTCCATTAATCTCTTTCTTGCCACGTGACTGTGGCTTACCAGCAAGATTCTAACCATCGTCCGTCTCAAGCAGGAGATCCATGGCATCTGCCACTCTGCCCTTCTTCCCAGCATTCAGTTCTGTCTTCTCTGCCTACCTAAGTTCTGTCCTATCAACTAGGCCAAGGTAGTTTCCTTATTCACTACCCAATTAAAGCAACACACAAACAGAAGGACCTCCTACAGTGTGCCATATTTATTTGTCTTCCCATATCCAGCTTATTTCTCTTAAGACATGATCACATTATCTACAGTTCTAGAGATGTTTTTCAAGAAATGCCATAATGTGTAGTTTCACTCTTTTTCATGACTAAGTAAAAGTTCCCTCTTATAACCAAAATTTCACATTTCCTTTACCCATTCATCTGTTGATTTAGTCTATGGGCATCTAGGCTGATTCTATAACATACCTGTTGTGAATAAGGTTGCAACAAACTGGCTGTTCTGTAATTTCTGTTTTATACTGACTTAGATACTTTCTGTACCTTGCATTTGAATTTAAATGTCTTTCATACTTTCATTTCCTGCTCCCTTTTTAGTAGAATTGTTTTAAATGTTTCTGGAACCTATAGGAGGTAGGGCCTTGCTGGTAGAAGTAGGTTATATATGCATGTAACATACTCTTGTTTTGGTCCACAGTCCAGGCTTCCTGATCCACAGTCATGTGATCAGGAGAACAAATAAAATCATGAGGATAAATAAGGAATTCTTTCCTTGAAATTTCTGTCTTACCTTCTGTCACAGGGATACAGAGTAACAAATCTTGGGTATATATCTATAAATAGTAGAGTTGGATCATATGATAGTATTTTTCCAGATTTTCAGGTTTCAGAAATCCATACATTTCTACAAGGAACTTTTGATCTCTCACCAGCATTTGTTGCTTGTTTTCTTAATGAGTGTAACTTAGATGGGGCTTCTGGAATACTTGTGGCTAGAACTACACTTGTAAGAACAATGAACCTCTCTTAGGTATTCTAAATTTCCTGTGATGATCCTTATCTCTCTATTCTCCTACGAATTATTCCTACTCTCTGGAGGGTAGCTTTTCAATGGAATGGAAATCCACATTCAAATTTGGTGAATTCAAATAAATCCTACTTGTTTGCCTTAGGATTCTGTAGATTGAATATTTGAGATGAGCTCACCAGACTTGTTCTGGTAAGAGCTTGTGTCCTTGGTGCATATGTTTATTGGTGAATTCAAATAAATCCTACTTGTTTGCCTTAGGATTCTGTAAATTGAATATTTAAGATAAGCTCCTCAGACTTGTTTTTATGGTAAGAGCTATGTCCTTGGTGCATATGTTTATCTAATATTTATTCCTTCCTTTTTTCCTTCCTTCTATGTTTCCTTTATTTCTTTTCTTCCTTTCTTTCTTAGGAGTTTTGGTTTTATTGAGACAGAGTTTCATTATGTTGCCTTGACTGTCTTGTAACTAGTTCTGAAAGGCCAGGCTGGCCTTGAACTCACAGAGATCCACCTGTGTCTGCGTCTCAAGAGTTGGGATGAAAAGTGTATGCCACCACTGCCAATATCTGGACTTTCTGATTTTGAAATTGATCCATGATTACCTGGAGTGGTGGTGAGGGCTGAGCCACATAAATTTATCATCCATAATATTAATTAATTTTTGTGTTATGATTATAAGACTCAATCACATCCTTGTTTCTAGGTTGAAATGTATAGCTGGCTTAACATTGTTTCTACTATATTCACATGATCAAAGCAAGATACAGATTAGAGTCACCTAGATCTGCTGAAAGACATGAAAGGGGGAAAGCAGCCATTATTTTCTAATGAGAAAAGATATGGGATTTTCTTCTGTATGCTGTCATTACCATTGGTTAATAAAGAAACTACTTTGGACCTGTAGCAGGACAGAACTTAGGTAGGTGGGGAAAACTAAACTGAATGCTGGAGGAAAGAAGGTGGAGTTAGAGAGGAGCCATGTAGCCCCACTGGAGACAGATGCCAGAACCTTAGCCAGTAAGTCACAGCCTCATGGCGATATACAGATTAATAGAGATGGGTTAAATTAATATGTAAGAGTTAAACAATAAGAGCTACTGTCTTGAAAAAATAAAAAAGAAGCTAGAGCTACTAATGGGCCAAGCAGTGACTTAAACAACACAGTTTCTGTGTGATTATTTTGGTTCTGTGCATCCAGGACGAACAATATAGTATGTATTTTTATTCTTAATTTAAAAACATATTTTAGTTGGCTTACAAAGAAACCACTTTAATTGTGACAATTCTAAACATATTTATCATGGCACCTTTTCTTATTTACTTCTTTTCAATGTTGGCATACCATTTCCCCCTCCAAAATTTTCCCCATCTACTTTTACATATGTTCTCTTTTTCCTGCTTACACACACACACACACACACACACACACACACACACACACACACACACAGCAGGAAGAAGGAAAAAGGAGAGAGACATGTTGGATGTTTACAAGGATTAATACAGAGGAAAGAACATTAATATAGACCATTGTCAGGCATCTTGTACGTGGTCTCTCTCACCTTGTAATGCAGCTCAGCTCAGCTGTGGCTATACAAATCTATCTTTCAGACCTTTCCTGATCTTACATCCAGACAAAACTCTTTTTTATTGTTGTTCTTTATATACAGAGTTGTTACTCTGGAAATATTTGGCAGATGAGTTAATGGCTTCTTATTCGTAGAACCTTAACAATAATGTCATTATTGTACAAAAGGCCTTTTATTCTAAACATCTGTCATCCCTGTGAGATGAAGAAAGATCATATTTTTCTCATGTGTTCATCTTCAGTCTTTCCTACCTCTGTCTGAGGTTAGGCCCACTAATGTCGGACTGACCTTATTTTCCTTAGGCATTATCTTTTTTTTTTTCCCCGAAAATAAATGACCTGCTGAGATAGCCAGACTCTGTTCTCTGACAAATCACACGGCATTGGTGGTTCATAACCACAAAAAGTACAAACCTCACTATGGAGAGTTAATCATAATGAAATTAACTCACTGCATCTTCACCTAAATCAAATCAAATATCTATTTTATGGGCCTATGAACAGATACAATCATTCTTGCAACTCATTGAGAGCCTCAGAGAAAGCAAGTACTGGCCAGAGCATGAGAGAGCTGTGTATTTTTATGTGTCACTGGGGAGAAAAAGAGGTAATAAATAAATAAATAAGGTCCACGCAAATGAATTGCAGTGGTTTGGTGTAATCTAATCAATTCTGACTTGTTGTAAGACAGAATTCAGGAGTCCTTGCCAAAGAGTGGACAGAAATAAATACTTTAACTCGAGATAGAAAAATTATAAGATACATGAAATCTGATTAAAATACTCAGCCAAAATTTTATAGTATTAAATTTTATGCTGTCATATTCTTGGTCATATATATCTATATATTTGTATATGAATGCATAATTTTACAGTCTTTATCCTTGTATGCTTCTAAGTGAGGCCACTTCTTTGTTTTTAATTCATCCTGTAGTAAATCTCTGCTAGGGAAAGAACAGGATGGAAATTAAGAAGAGTGAAAATGTAAAGAGGGAAGTGATAACTGAGGAACTCCTAAAGGAAAAGAGGGAAGTTTAGACATGACCGTTGATATTGTGGACAATATCTTATATTTGACACAGGGCATGCTGCATAGAACATTTAATCTAGTCAGCCTCATTTCTTCCCCAGTAAAATATGTTATGTTATCTCTATTTTATAGCATATAACACACAGAAAATCTTGGGATTCCAGTGTGTTATATGTGTGTCTAACATGGGTTCTGCTTTGTAGTTGTTGTTAAGAGATGAAGAGATTGCTATCAGTATAGTTTTGTACTTGGTAACTATATTGTTGGAGGTGCTTCCTGGGTGTAGATTAATGCATTTGTCATGGGTGATAATGTAGTTCCATGAGAATAGATTAGTACCAAAAACAACAACAACAACAACAAAAAAAAAAACAAAAAACAATGAACCTGACCCCTCTTTCATCTCCCATTTTCTATTTCATTGCATGATCCTCTTCACATGCCCTTCCACTATGGTATCATGATGGGCCTCAGCAAAAGATTAGTGTAGGAAGTTTTCTGACCTTGAATGTTTAGTTTCCCAAACTGTAACTTAATAAATTTTTCTTATAAACTCCTGTTTCAGGTATTTTAATGTAGGAGAATAAACAAACTAATACACAGTGTGAATGTTAATTCTGACATTCTGTTAATACTGATTTTTTGGTACAGGGTTTCTCTGTACCACAGTTCTTGGATCCTGAAACTAGCTCTTGCAGACCAGACTAGCCCAAATTTACAGTGATCCACATACCTCTGCCTCCTGAGTACTGGGATTAAAAGTGTGCACCACCACTGCCTGGCCAATGACACAATTTTTAATAACTATGTTAACATTTGCATCAATTATAGTAATTATAATGATAATAACAAAGAATCATTAATTCTGGATTTATCAAATCATATTAAAGCTGATATTTTCATTTCCTTCTTATGATTGTGCCATGTTGAAATAATTTATTCATTTTATAGATAAAAGAGAAAAGGAAACTAATTGCTAGGCCCAGGACCACAGAGCTAGATCTGTAGAAATACTAGTCTAGTCTAATATTGCCAATTCTTTTGTTATATTAGTGGTTATTTGCTAAACCTGGTTGAACATTAGAAAAGACAGTAGGTAGACACATTGAAGAGTGTGTGTTTCACAGTTCTGTTTTTCTACACTTTGCTTCCTTCCAGTTTACATCAGGGAAATGCAATACAACTACACTTTCACAAATGAAACTTAGTTTCTTTGCTACCATGCCTTGGTTCTCTCTTCAGTTTAGTATCTGCTATTATGGCAGTCTTTTCTAATGTCCATTTCTAACATCCATTTCAAACATCCATTTGATCATTTCTAAACACTACTGAAAAATAGCCAGGCGCTTCAAATTAATTTTCTATACATTACTCGTTTATTTTCCTAGTAAACATTTAGAATTGTTGATTACTATTTTCAAATTATCCATGATGTTTTTCACTTCCTTGAATTTAGAAACTTGATCTCTGTTTTGACTTCCAGGAAAAATATCCAAGCCTAAATTTTGTACTTGAACATTCTATTCATGTGCAAAATTCACATGCTCCTTCATTAAAGCAGCTATGTATTTGCACATTCACTTATTCCTTCCAGCATTAATATAATGTTCTTCATGCCCCAATCATGTACAGCAAGCACAGTTCTTAGTGGGGAGATGATGACAAAGCAGAATAATAGTCTGGTTACTGTAAGACAACCCTCAAGCAGTCTTTAACTGATAGTCGCCAGGCACTTCAGTCTCTCTATTCCTGTAACTTTTAAACATCATAAAATTAATGATTGCATTTTACCATATATCAGATTGTTTTTGGAAGTAACTTTCTCCAACTCCACGCCCTTAACCCATTCAAATGACAAGATTGACTACCTGAAACCCTCATTCTCAAGAACAGAGAATAGTATGCATTAAAAAACATATATGACTAAGGATGTTGAGCATTTTCTTAAGTGTCTTTCAGCCATTTTAGATTACTATGTTGATAGTTCTCTGTTTAAGTCTGTACTCCACTTCTTTTAAATTGGATTATTTGTTCTTTTGATGACCAATTTCTTGAATTCTTTGTATATTTTGGAGACCAGACCTCTGTCTGATGTGGAGTTGGTGAAGATCTTTTTCCATTCTGTAGTCTGTCATTTTATCTTGTTGATCATGCCCTTGCTTTACATAAGCTTCTCAGTTTCAGGAGGTCCCATTTATTAATTGTTTTGTTCAGTGTCTGTGCTACAAGGTTTATATTTAAGAAGTGGTTTCCTGTGCCAATGCATTCAAGTGTACTTCCCACTTTCTCTTCTATGAGGTCCAGTGTGACTGGCTTTATGTTGTGGTCTTTGATCCATTTGGAGTTGAGTTTTGGGCATGGCAGTAGATACAGATCTATTTTCATTCTTCTATGTGTTGATATTCAGTTATTCCAGCACTATTTGTTAAATATGCTTTATTTTTCCATTTTATATTTTTTGCTTCTTTGTTAAAAATCAGGTAGGTGTGTGGATTAATATCCAGGTCTTCAATTCTGTTCCTCCTGTCTATTTTTATGCTTATACCAGGCTGCTTTCAGTACTGTAGCAGTGTATTAGAGTTTGAAGTCAAGGATTGTCACGTCTCCAGAAATTCTTTTATTGTACTGGATTGTTTTGGCTATCCTGAGTTTTTTGCATTTCCATATGAAGTTGAGTATCATTCTTTTGAAGTCTGTAAAGAATTTTGCTGGGATTTTAATGGGCATTGCATTGAATCTGTAGATTGCTTTTGGTAAGATTGCCATTTTTACTATGTTAATTCTGCCTACCCAAGAGCATAGGAGTGCTTTCCACTTTCTACTTTCTGGTGTCTTCTTCAAGTTCGTTCTTCAAAGACTTAAAGTTCTTGTCATACAAGTCTTCCACTTGTTTGGTTAGGCTTACTCTGAGATATTTTATGTTATTTGAGGCTATTGTGAAGGATGATGTTTCTCTGATTTCTTTTTCGGCCCATTTATCATCTGTGTAAAGGAGGGCTACTGATTTTTTTTTGAGTTAATCTTGTATCCTGATACCTTACTGAAAGTGATTATGAGTTGTAGAAGTTCCTTGGTAGATTTTTGGGGGGTCACTTATGTAAACTATCCTATCATCAGCAAATAGTAAGAGTTTGACTTCTTTTTCGATTTGTAACTCCCTGATCTCCTTTTGCTGTCTTATTCCTCTAGCTAGGACCTCAAAATCTGTATTGAATAGATATAGAGAGAGTGGAAACCATTTTCTTGATTCTTATTTCAGTGGGATTACTGTAAGTTTCTCTCCATTTAGTTTGATGCAGGCTCTTGACTTGCTGTATATAAAACAGCAACTTCTAAATATCATTTATTTGGGTGCAGAAGAGCAAAATTCAGAATTTAAATTTTCACAGAAAACAGATTTTTTTATCCTCATTTATTCTTGCTTTATATATCTACTTCTTAAAGTTGAGAGCTTTTAGTACACATGAGAGTCCTTCTCACACCCCCCTCTCTCTGGCCCCATCCTCTTTCCTGTAACCCAGTTTTAAAAGACTCATCTTAAATGCCATGAGACAGTCAGAGGCGTGATGGAAGTAGGTCTCATTAGCAGAGCAGTCCAATTATGTCCAGCTTTTCCCACACCTTAAAAGAGGCAGTGCCCATTTCATGAGCTATACAGAGAAACAGGGCTTCTGAGGGTTACAACAGAGGTATTTATGTGCAGGGTCATTGGAAGAGGCTTTAAATGGGAAATATCAAAAGAATGAAAGTCTGTGGCAGCTTTCTCTTCACAGTACCCTGCTGAATGATGAGTTCATAATTACAATGAACAAAGTGTGTGTCGACGTCACATCTTCACAATCACCGCACTTTCTCTCTCCCTTTGTTTAACTGCTTTGTTCATCTGAAACCGGTGTTAAAAAAATAACAGAAATAGAAGTTGAATGTATTCCTGCAGGGCTATATTTTTAGTAGCTCATCACTTTGTAGAAGTGACTTAGAGGTTGCAGTCTAATTATGAATCTAAGAAGATGGGATTGAGGAGAAGAGGAGCATTGGAGTTAGAGAGGTTGAGAATAAAGCCGGGCAGGTTTGAGTGGATGAAATGATTTCCTTAAAACTGCAACCAGAACTCCCCCTGGGTTGCCTGCTGAGCAGGAGAATAAAGAACATTAGAAAGCAGGGTTAATCTGTGACTTAAAAGCCACTAGCAGAAGATTTTGATGTGCAAAATTTCTAGTTGGTTTTAACAGGAAACTATAATTTCCAGATAATCCACAGTAAAATACCTGTAGATTTAGGACAGTCAGTGCACAAGACCACCAGACACTATAAATAGCCTGACAGTAGAGGCAAACAGAGGCAAAGGAACGAAGACTGTGATACAGGGAAGGTATTAAGGGTGAACATTTTACAACTTTACTGATAATCAAGAAGAATTTAATGACACTTGAATACAATTTGTTATTGCTATTGATTTATGAGTGCACAAATGTTTATAGCATTTTCATAGCTGCCAAATTGTTTCCTATTTACAGAATTTTATGCCTCAAAGATGGTATAAGAAACATATCCTGGCAGGTGAAATGTGCCATTTATCATTTTATTGTATAAGGGTAAACTGAGGCATTCTGGTTTCATAAGCTGGGACACAGGAATCTTCCAAATTAAGAACTGGGGCATAAATAAAGTAGGTCAGGTAGAAGAGCGGTAAGAAAAACCGAGTTAAGTTTATTGATCTAAGTCTAAGTGGACAGAAATAGGCACTGGGAAATGTGCGAGAGATGCAGGAAAATGGGCCAAATTGCAACTAGATATAAAGGTGAAGAGATCCAGTATTGAATTGCTGAGGAGGGCTTTGCTTAGAGCAACCACTAAAATTTGATTAATTCATCAAGTGTGTGTTCTTTTAAATACTAGATGACAAAGGTGTTCTACTTAAAGACAATACCAATATGTCCAGAGCCCAGTAGTTTATTTTAAAGTAAATAAATGGTTTCTTATGATAAATCATATTGAGACTCTCGGATTATTACTTTTTGTTTAGCCTGTTTTAAGTATAATAATGAATGAATGAAACCCAAACTGAATGGACACCAAGGGATAATGTATTACTTTTACTGTTTTTTTCAAGGTTGGTAATTTAATTATTGTTTATTTATTAAGTCACTCTAAAGAAACTAATAGCTGTTAGTGGCCAATTTATGTTTACTATTGGTTATAAGTCTACAGATGATTTGAGTGACTGGGTGGATCTATGACAGACTGAATATTTTGGCTGATTTTTCATGTGTTTGTGGTAACCCTGTAGCTTGGCAAAAGAGGGTAGGTCTAAAGATTCAGGTGCCTGGTTGTAAATATCATCATGCTGGCTAAACCTTTAGTATCCTTTAACCTGGGAATAGACATCCAGGTAGTTCACATGGCAATGACGAAGCACTATCAAATTGACAGTATGATTAGTTTGTTTCTTGGTGTTTAGGCTCAAATTTGGTATAAAGTCAATTCTTCTCTTTCAGTGTTACGAATTCAGATTAAAATGGGGATAAAAATAGGTCCCACCTATTGATGAAAAATGCTGTCAAATTACTTGGCATATAAGTGTGAAGAAAGAAGTGATTGCTATCTTGTCATAACTACTTACTAACCTGGATTGAACCTCTTGACGCTTAAATCCTGATAAACATCATTCTGGAAAAACATCCGAAGGTAGCACTAATAAAAAGTTAGGCTGAGCTAAATTAAAACATCAAACACATTATAAAATATGTAAATATGGCCTGGCAGTGGTGGCGCACACCTTTAATCCCAGCACTTGGGAGGCAGAGGCAGGCAGATCTTTGTGAGTTCGAGACCAGCCTGGTCTACTAGAGTTAGTTCCAGGACAGGCTCCAAAACCACAAAGAAACCCTGTCTCGAAAAACAAAAACAAAAAAAAAAAATGTAAATATGTATTTATGTATGCATTCAAATGTGGAGTATATGATTAATTCACATGAAGCGAGAATAGGAAAGGTTATATGCACAGCATTTACAGACCTATAGATTATATTTGTTTTCTTTATGTTGGCATTCACTGACTCATATGTATATTCTCTAATTCTAACTTTTTATTATAAAACATTAATCACATAAGAACTTGGTGTCTGAAGTCATCAGAAAGGATTATATAAACTAATGTCAATATATTTTTCAGCATATTGCTTTGGCTAGTTTATAAGTGGTTTGTAGGCATAAGTCACAAACAATGCCACAGCAGTTTGGAATTATGATTAATAGGGTATTATTTATTTAAAGGGGAAAAAACTTACAGATCACCGTCAGCCCTCTGTACAACCAGGAAGGGAGTCTAGTCGCCAGCCGAGCAGGAA
>NC_022016.1:2091376-2094182 GCF_000317375.1 Microtus ochrogaster
GGGGAGCGGAAGGACCTCCCGCAACAGTGGTTCATATGTATTGGTTATTGTTATTGCTCCTAAAGATGATTTCATTAAGATACAAGAATGAAGTTCTTATCGGAAAGATGCATTTTAACATGGTGATTTTTTTTTGTCATGCTAGTGATTACATATTCATCATGTAGCACACAAAACTTTACCAGATATTTCTAAGCTAAGTCTTATTATTGTACAGGATCATCATGGAATACAAACCAATAAGGCCTGGGATCAACATATGAAGTAGAAAAGATCCCATACACAGCAAATTACCTGAGGGATGGTCTACAATGTCATTTTCTCACTCTACCCTATAGGTTAAAGAGAATGAAGAGGTGAATGAGGGTGTATGAAAAGCATTTTAAAGACTTGATATCAGAGACCCTCTGTTCCTGCTGTCCTATGAGGTTTGGTTTCATGGTTCCACAGAAAGATCACTCATGATGAAGGAGCTCAAATTCCATCTTTCAGAAATATTGATGGCAGCACAAGCATCTTCCTACTTGCTTTCATGCAACTCATGATTCCAAAATAAACTAACATTCTGAAAAAGTAAATAATGGCAAGCTTTCCTGTTTAAATAAACACAGCTCAATTATTCACAAAAACAGAATCAGAGACTCCGCAATGTTAACATCTGCAATGTTAAAATAATTAGCTAATCAATTCTAAAACAGGAACAAATTCTTTAAAACATAAGCTTAATTTCAATTTTGTAAGCAAAATTAAGAAAAAGATGGCAGAGTTCAAGAGATTCATCTGATTCTGTGGGCCATGTTTTCCTAGTATCCTTATCCTTCATCCCCTCTGACTCTTAACAGTCTTTCCTTTCCCTCTTCCCTGTGGTTCCTTGCTTTTAGAGTGGAGGGACCTGACTGGCTGTGGCTCTTCGTAACTGCCCTGTGGGCTAGCAGAGGCAGCTTCTCTGATGACACTTGGACAAAGTACTGATCTATGAAATAGCAGACAGCAAAATATCACTAGTAATCATCTAATTGATTTATTTTTGTCAGAAGTGTTTGTTTCTACCCTAGGTTACTGGGTTATCCAGTCTCTTGTTTTTAGCTATCCAAGCTATATTGGTTATAGACTATTTCTTATGGAGTGGGATTCAAGTTAAAACTAAACATTTGTTCACCACTTCAATAACTTATGTGTCACCAATGATCCAGCACATCTTTTGGGAAGGACAGATTGAAGGTGAAAGGTTTTGTGAATGGGTTGGTGTTTAGGTTTCCCTTTCAATACCATGAAGACCATTTTCTCCGGGCAGATACTAGAACAGGGGTGAAGGCTCCAAGCATGTACCAGCTTGACTTCTCCATGTTCAATAAATTGTAGACTCACAGAGACTGAAACAGCAAGCACTTGGCCTATGTGGCAGGTCTGTAACAGGTCTCCCGTGTATGTTATAGCTGTTAGTTTGGTGTTTTTGTTGGACTCCTACCAGTGGGAGTCATTGTACCTTTGACTCTTTTGCCTTCTGTTGAGACTCTTTTCATTGCTTTGGTTTGCCCTTTCCAGTCTTTTTATGAGGGCTTTTGCCTTGTCTTATTGTATCTTGCTTTGTCTTGGTTGACTGTTGTCTCTTAGAGGCCTGCTCTTTTCTGAAGAGAGAGCAGAGTGGTGTCTCAGCATCTTGCCTAACAGATGAGACAACAGATAAAATTGGGAGTGTATGCAGTGAATCCTCTGATCCACCTCAAGTTTATTACTCAAAGTTCTTACATGCTCATATCCAAAACAGGATGGAAGGCAAAGGTCTTCTTCACCATGACACAAAGAACAAACAAATTCATTTCTTCCTCACATCCAAATATCATGTGACCACACCCTGGTTCAAAATATTCTTTTGTCTAGGCAAAACATTCTGTAGCCACACCTTAGGTAAAAACATCCTATCATATAACCTTCCCAGAGAAGAGCACATCAATTACATTTTTACAGATGTATGCGTGTATGTGTGAGTGAATCTGTGCTCAGGTGTTGTAAGGTTTGCATGTATTAGAGATTTCTGTTCATACCTTTGAAGTATGTTCCTTTAGAAGCTATCACTAACTTACCAGATTTACCTATTTTAGGTAATAAGTAACCTTAAACAGTCTTATCTTTGTATTTCTTTATTGATAGAGATGAGGTGTAGTAGGAGCTGTGGGATGCTTCCAGCCACCCAGCTCCCAGCCACCAGCTAACTTTACCCAATATAGTTACATGGAAACTGTATCCTTTTAAACACAGCCTGACCCATTAGTTCCAGCCTCTTACTGGCTAACTTTCACATCTTGATTAACCCATTTCTAATAATATGTGTAGCACCACGAGGTGGTAGCTTACCAGGAGAGATCTTAACCTGCATCCGACTTAGAGAGGACAGGCATAGTGACTGCCTGACTCGGCTTCTTTCTCCCAGCATTCTGTTCTGTCTACTCCACCTACCTAATTTTCTGTCCTATTAAAGGGCCAAGGCAGTCTCTTTATTTAACCAATGAAATCAACACAAAACAGAAGACTCTCCCACATAAATTAGGTTTTTGAATGATTTTATTTTTTCTTTCTTGATGTATATTCTATTCTCTTATCTAACAAATTTTCTGTACTTTTTAATTTTCCCCATTTCAGGAGAATAAATACATGTGAAGATTTTAGGTGATACACACAGACTCACATAATCAAATATTCTTACTCTTCAAAGTACAGTTTATGATTTTTTTTTTTTTTTTGGTTTTTCGAGACAGGGTTTCTCTGTGGCTTTGGAGCCTGTCCTGGCACTAGCTCTGTAGACCAG
>NC_022016.1:2094282-2111585 GCF_000317375.1 Microtus ochrogaster
ACTAGCTCTGTAGACCAGGCTGGTCTCAAACTCACAGAGATCCACCTGCCTCTGCCTCCCGAGTGCTGGGATTAAAGGCGTGCGCCACCATCGCCCGGCTCAGTTTATGATTTTTTGCATTGACAAGAATTTCTTCATGATATAATATTTTTAATTATACTGTCTACTAGATTACAATATATTCATTTTAATAAGATTCTTAGATAGTTATAATTTATGAGAAAGTCTTGGAAGAACTATTAGATACTGCAGGAATGTGATTTAGGAAGATCTAAATGAGCCACTACATGTGTGTGTACAATTCTTTTCTTACACATAAAGCCATTGTTTATGACTAGAGTATCTATTATTATAATAAGAACATTGAGATAAGATGGCAAATATATATTTATATCTCAAATATCTTCTTGCTTTTCAACTGTAGGTAGTCTTTTAAAATAGCAGAGAAATTTTGTTTACCCAATATTTAATGGGTAGTTTTTGCCACCCAAAGGCCAAAAAAAATGAAAGTCCACAAGAGGAAAATGTAAAGGAAGAGTGTTAAAGCTAACAAAATTTAGGAAAGGAAGAGAAGAATATGTGAAATGGAAGAAGGTGGAGAAAAAGGAGAAGAAGGTAGAAGGAAAGACCAAAGGAATGAATTCCAGATCAGAAGAGATGGCAAATGTGATGGATATTTAATGAACCAAAAGAGTAATGGGAACCTGAACAGCTTGGTCCCCATAGATGGCTAAGCTTGCTATTTTTTATTTATTTATTAAAAATTTCTACCTCCTCCCCTTCCCCCACTTTCCATACCCCCCTCCCTCTCCAGTCCTAAGAGCAGTCAAGGTTCCCTGCCCTGTGGGAAATCCAAGGTCCCATCCTGTCCCATGCCCCCCCCCATCCAGGTCTATGAAGGTGAGCATCCAAACAGACTAGGCTCTCACAAGGCCAGTCCATGCAGTAGAATCAAAACCCAGTGCCATTGTCCTTGGCTTCTCAGTCAGCCCTCATTGTCAGCCACATCCAGAGAGTCTGGTTTGATCACATGCTCTATCAGTCCCAGTTCAGCTGGCCTTGGTGAGCTCCCATTAGATCAGTCCCACCGCCTCAGTGGATGGATGTACCCCTCGTGGTCCTGACTTCCTTGCTCATGTTCTCCCTCCTTCTGCTCCTCATTTGGACCTTGGGAGCTCATTCCAGTGCTCCAATCTGGGTCTCTATCTATCTCAATCCATTGTCAGATGAAGGTTCTATGGTGATATGCAAGATATTCATCAGTGTGGCTATAGGATAAGGCCAGTTCAGGTCCTCTCCTCTGCTGCCCAAGGAACAAGCTGGGGACATCTTCTCGGATACCTGGGAACGCCTCTAGAGTCAAGTCTCTTGCCAACCCTAAAGTGGCTCCCTTAGTTAAGATATCCACTTCCCTGCTACCATATCTACCCTTCCTCCATCCCAACCATTCTATTCCCCCAAGCTCTCCCCAACGCCCCACCTCACCCCCACCCCTGTGCTCCCAACTTTTGCCTGACAATCTTGTCTACTTCCAATATCCAGGAGGATAACTATATGTTTTTCTTTGGGTTCACCTTTTTATTTAGATTCTCTAGGATCATGAATTTTAGGCTCAATATCCTTTTATTTATGGCTAGAATCCACTTATGAGTGAGTACATACCATATTCATCTTTTTGGGTCTGGGTTATCTCACTCAGTAAATTGTTTTCTATTTCCACATAAAACCCAGATCACCAGCCCTTTGCTGGCAGCATCCATAATGGGCTAAGCCTCTCCCATCAATCACTAATTAACAAAATGCCCTATAGTTTTAACTATAGCCAGATCTTATGTGTAAGTAAAGTTTCAATGTGCATTAAAATTGTCAACTCTCTCAAACTTTTATCTCCATATCTGCAAGAGAACAACTCGAGATCATTCTATGGTTTTGAGGTTTAGGATACTACACATAACTTTGGCTCTTAAAGAGCACTGAGATAAATTTTCAGTGCTGAAGCAAATGTTTTAACCTCTTTTCATTGGTACAACAGAGGTAGAAAAAGCATTAATTTTTATCACAGAACTTTAGCATCTACATTTTAATCACAGACCATATACTGTAATGTGATATTCTTCTGTAGAAAAGATGTTTACATTTAAGAATAAAAGTAGTTAATAATCTTCTAAATTCAGGAGAGAAAAACAAAGGAGTGTTATGGTCTTATTTAATTGTTGCAGGAAAGAACAAAATTCTTCTGTTAAGTTTGAGATGTGAAGTAAGGGACAATTTAACAAAGTAAATCCAATATTATTAGTAATGCATACTCCAAGGACAAAAGTTCACCTACAAGTTAATATGCATTTTGAGATAAAAACCATTATATCCAAAATTTTAGGGAAAAAATGAGTTAAAACAATTAAAATGAGCCTTTGATTTTCTGCAGGATTTCTTAGAAGTGTTGTGCAGTAGCAGTTATAAGGCATTCATTGTTAAAGGACAGTGAACATGCATCCATTCCTTAGCAGGTTTTATCATGAGTACCTTTTAATTTGTCACTGTTGCTATGCCCAAGGTGAGCTTACTTTTGAGAAATTTGATATGACTTTGGGGAAGCTACTTATCTTTTAGTCTCATTTTCTCTCTTCTGTACAAATGAGAGGGTTGGGCTAGAAATTATTAATGTCCTTTCCAGGTATAAAATGGTACAGTTAAATAAAGCCTGAAAAATATTATTAGCTGTATTTGAGATAATAATGAGTCAGTGCATGATACAGAACAAGATAATAAGTCTATCAATTCGTGTGGCACAGAAGATCAATTGTACAGAGGATCAAACACACTGGATTTCAGTGGGCTCAAGCTGTTAGAACATAAGGGGCTTCTAAGCAAAGGAGGGGCAGAAGGAGGAGTATATCAAGAAAAGCTTTCTGTATCAAGAAATACTTCTCATTCAGAGACAGAACTGTATTTGAACATGTAGAAAAGGAAACATGGTTAGAGTACAGAATCATAAAGCTATGTGGCATATGAATATGGGTTCAATAAGAGATACAATGTATCTTACCATCAGAGTGCTTATTTTATTTTGTGTGTACCTGCTTTGTCTTCTGAAGAAGGTCTTTTAAAAGAATTCCATACTAGATCAGAATTGAGAATAATAGAGGGTTATTTATTTAGGGGTAGACTCACAAATCACAATCCTCTGCTGGAACAGAAAACAGCAACAAAATCCCACGACCGGAAAAGAGGCAAGACGTTCATTTTACATTGGCATAAATAGTATAAGAGGCCATGCCCAAGTGAGTGGGTAACTTAAAGGCTACTGGCGGTAGGAATTCCTACAGCAGTCCTCTCTTTTACAAGATCAATTTTGCTAACTTGCAGGGGAAATAGCTAGCAGCTGGCAACCTAACATTTTAGTTACAGTTTCTCTTGCTGTAACAAGACACCATGACCAAAACAAGTTGGGGAAGAATGGGCTTATTTGGCTTATACTTTTTTATCATTGTTAATCATTGAAGGAAGTCAAGTCAGTAACTCAAGCAGAGCAGGAACCTAGAGGTAGGAGCTGATGTAGAGGCCAAGCAAGCATCAGTACTGCTGAATGGCTTCCTCCCCCTAGCTTGCTCAGCCTGCTTTTCTAAAACCCAGGACCTCTAGTGCCCATGGTGGGCTTGTCCTCCCCATCAATCACTAATTAATAAAATGCCCTACAGGCTTAACTGCAGCCAGATCACATGTAGTTGTATTCCTAACTGACGCTCCCTTCTTTGCTTATGCTAGTTTATGGTTACTTGACATAGAACTACCCAGTATCCTAGCATTAAAGACTTAAATATATTTTAGTTATAGGTAAGACTCCCTGAAGGACATCTGTGATCTCAGACAGGGATGTTGATGACACCATCTGGCAGTATTACAACATGGGTTTTATTTATGAAAGTTGTAACTGAGTTTTTAGAAAGCATTTCATGATACAACATTGAGGTGGATAATATTCCAAGAGATTGAAGTAGAACTTCACACCCCATCTCCAGAACAGTCTTCTCTGTCTCTCTTCATTACAAATGAATTCAACACTAACTAGTAGTTCAAATTCAGAAACCAGTGTAGATCCTTCCTTCAGTGAATAAACTGTGGCCATTTTTAACATGTTATAAGTGAGTTCCACAGCTTACTTAGACTCTCAAAGTTAAAGTTAACTTAAAGTTACTGGAATGTATACTTTACTAAAACACATTCAAAAAAGGAGAACAATATACCTCCTTGTTATGTGTTTTAGAGAGACTGATTGTCTAAGGGGGCTCACAACCTGCTTCTGAGCCATCAAGTATAGATTTCCCAAGTTACTCTGATCTTTTTCTAACAGAGCCAAAAACATAAGAAATAAAAAGTCATTGTAACTTTGATGGGTCAAAAATGACTGAAGTGAAGTTTGGCCAAAGCAGCACAGTGAAAGCACCTTGCTCATGGGGAGATAAGAAAGATATTTCTTTCTTTATTGACTACAATTAAAAGAGAAATGAAAGAAACATTAAGAGGACCTGTATTCACTCTTATACATGCTGCAGTGACGTATCAAAGAGAGGGGAACTGACACCTTCCATCTCTAGGACACTCAGAGTAGAAATATAGTCAATATGACATGTTCAGTCATGTACAAGATCTCTTTGTCTATCAGAGGAGACAGATGAAAGCTGACAACTGTCTTCTCACTCACTCCGTAGCTCAGTCCTTCCCACTTCCGCCACCATTAGAAGATGACAGACTTGAAGTTTTTATCTATGGGCTTTTTAAGTGAGATGTATTGTTTCAGAAATTTGCTAAAGTTTTTTTGCATGTTCATTTATAGCCTCTTACTATGAAAAGTCTAGGTAAGTCATTGTATGAAAGTCAATCTCTGTTCAGATGCAGGCAATCCTAGCAATCTGGTAAACTCTGCATTTTTCATTTAAGGAAGGCAATACTGTAGTGGTGATCCCTTATTAATGGGCAGTCAGTCCATTCCATCACATCCAGTCAATGTGAAATCATCATCATCATCATCATAATACATACATATTTACATAATACTTACATACACATATGATACATTTTTCCTTTTTATCTAAAAGAATTGATTTGCAGATTCTTGACATATCTAAGTTGCCAATGTCACTAATCTTGCATTTTGCGGTGCCAGTTATTAATCACAAGTACTTCAAGAGTAGAACAGTTGGTCTGTTTGAAATGAGTACTAAGTGATGAGCCAGGGAGGAGCATACAAAAGCACAGCAGTGGTGAATTATCACCCCAGATTTTAATTATATGGATTTGATGATTTTATGGCGTGTATTTCATCATACACTTCTCAATACAACCCTTAACTCTTTCCAAACATACACTCACTCCTTACATGCCCTGACTTTGTGTGCTCCTTTATAAGAACCTGTGAATTGCAATTTATGCTGATAATATACTTTTGGGTATGAGATCACTTGGTGGATTGACCCAGCATAGGACCATATCATTAAAAAAAAAAAAAAACTGGCTCTTTCTCTCTCAGAAGCCATCAATGATTCACAAGCCCCAGCTATGGGAGGAGCTGTGACCCATTCTAGCTCTATGCTAGAATGTTTACTGACTTGATGATGGTGCATGCAACTTTAGTTGCTATAAATTCGTGAGTGACGCCATGAGTCTTATCAGACTTAGCAGCCACGGTTTTTCTCTGTTCTTACTAACAACTAACCACTGGCATTTCTAATTTTTTAATTCATGCTTCTGTGATGGGCCAGAACTTTGGGGAGGTTCTCAGTCAGTTTTCTACTGTACTTTGACCAATGATAAATTTCTGTAATAATTGTCAACCACTTCACAAAGAAACTTCTGATGAAGTCTGTGAATATCACTAAACCACACACACACACACACACACACACACACACACACACACACACAGAAATTTGCTGAGACATAAAAATGCAGAGATCAACATGATACTATGTCTATTTATTTACCATGCAAAGACTCCACAAAGATATCACAACTAATTGCCTTCTTGTGTTATATGTGTTGCTATGAGACTGAAGATAGCCCAGGGGCTAAAAGCATATACTATTCTTGCAGAGGACACAGGTTTAACTCCTAACACTCAGGTCCATTTTCCTACACTCATGTACATATACTACCAATTGATAAATATACAGGATTTAAAATCAAATCAAGTTTAAAAAAATAAAGATTTGAACAAGTCTTTTTTTAGATGTACGGTCATAAATATCCTTCTTCAACTTTATTGCCACACTATTGAGTCTTACTTAAATAAATTCCAGAGCAAGCATTATTTAAATGCCCTGTGGCCATTGATGTTTTAGAAAAATATTTAACGACATAGAATATTTCACAGAAAGTTTTAACTGTTTAGCAACTATCTTCAAGTTTTTTGCATTTCGTCTGAAACGACATTCTACTATCGTTATAACTTTCTATAGAATTTTTCTACCAAAGAGGAGTCATGAATTAAGAGAAATTTTGGAGCTAGGAAGATGGGTTAATCAAGAGTACTAGCCCATGTAAGCATGAGGAAATTAATTCAGTTCCCAGAACTGATATAGAAAAGCCTGATGTGGTGGAGCAGGCTTGTAATTTGGACTCTTGGGAAGCAAAGACAGACAGATTCCTGGGGCTACTGGTTGGCCAGCCTAGTTAAATAGCCAAGTTTATGCTAGTGATAAATTGTATATAACAAAGACTTTAGGCCCTGAAGAATGATATCCAAGATTGGCCTCTGGTGTCCACGTGGCCCTATTTAAGTTGTAGAAAGTCACCTTTGAAGACATACTTTCTCATGTGAATAAACTTTGCATCAGAATTAAGTAATAATCTCCAGAAAGATAAGCAGCTGAGGACAATGTCCCTTGGTATGTACTTTAGACAAAGGACCGCCATTGAGTATGATAGTTCAGAAAGAACCATGGCTTACACATCCAGGTAGATAAGGCATATCACAAATTTAATCAGAATAATTCTACTGCTCACAAGAGCATAGATGTCCTTTGAATCAAAATTTAAATGCCTTAGGAATTTACAGAAAATATGAAATGTCATTCAAATTCCAAGACATATGGCAGGGTATTTAAAACAAATTATCCATAAGGCAAAATGTCATTCATTAAGAATTAGTGCCCTAAGTGAGAAAAGATAAAAACTTAGGGTTTATACATCATATATATTTATTTAAAAATCATAAAATCCATCATATACTTAATAAAGATGAGATTTATTCAAAATGTTCTCAAAGATGTGTGTTCACTGCTTAGCTCTACAAACAGAGGCCATAAAAGTTTACTGTAAGTGAAAATTATGATTGGTTTAGAGCTGAAATATAGTGTCTGTAGCTGTTTTCCAAATCCCTTTGCTAATAGAAAGCAGAAAGGCTACTACACTCCATGTATAGAGATTTGGAAACTCAGGGAAAGATATACACTGTGTCTTTTTTTTTTTTCTGTTGTCTATGTTGCTTGTAGTTAAGGCAGCCCTTATGCAGAAAGCCTAAACCTCAGTTACTTTCTTTTACTTTGAAGGTGTTCATGCACGAGTGTGACAATATTATGAAATTTAAGTTCCAGTGCTGACTTCGTGTCTTTTCATATGTGAAGGAGAGAGCATGGTGCACTTGAAAACAAAGCACACTCCAGGAAAATCTTTCAAAAGAAAAGTGCTTAGCTTCTTCTGAAACTTGTGACTATTTGGAGGTGTTTCTGCATTAATTAATGATTTTGTTAAACTTAGATTTCTAGATCTATAAGTTACTGTACATTGCCATGAAGAATTTCACATACCCCAATGATCATTCACTGTGACTCCTGTGTGTAAAGCCCTTGTCTTTTACCCTGTCCATTGCCTTCCAGGCATTCCATCACTCTTTTTCGTGGGAAGCCCTTACTAGTTCTGATTTCTCAAGATTCATAATCTTAATATCTTTTTGAAATCTACATATTCTAACTTCTCCTAATTATGTCTCTCACAAGAGTAATTGTCTGGCACTGTGTTGAGTTTTTATAAGCATTATTTTACTTAATTCTATGGCTGTCTTAGGAGGCATATATTAGATGTGTTTTCTATGTGAATTTGTGAATACACAGTATGCAGTTGAACAAGTTTTTCCAAAAGCCTATGAAGGCAAACAGTGTACTAGGTGTTTTCTCTTATGATAATCTGTCTTATTCTCCTTGGACCATGTCTGTCACTGACACACTCTATGTGGGCTGTGCTGGCTAACCAATGGACTTCCATGACCAGCATGTCTCTCTACCCTATAATTTCAGAATTAAAGACAAATTCAGTCACTCTTCGCTTTTTTTGAAATTAATTAATTAATTATTTACTTATTTCTACTGAAAATAGATTCTTCTTCCATACAAAACATCCCAATCACAGTTTCCTCTCCCACCCCTACTCCTCTAAGCTCCACCCCATCTCCACTGTGCCCCTAGATCCACTGCTTCTATTTCATCTTCAGAAAAGAGCAGGCCTCCAAGAGGTGACAGCCAAGCAGGCAAAACAAGATACTTTAAGATAAAGCCAAAGCCCTCATATGGAGTTTGGACAAGACCCAAATGATGCTCCATCCTACCATATGGTCACTTTCTCAACCATGTTCAAAGACGCGGCCCCCTTTTTAAAAAAATAAAATCACCATGCAAAATCTAGTTACAGTTATCATTAACATTAGAATTTCATATAAATCAGCCTTCCTCACTCTGACTTCCAGTGCACTCTTCAGCTGTTTCTGTCTGTCACAGCCTTCTTTGAGAAAATACAGGTGAACTCTTAGACCATGTTTCTTTAATGGAATGATTTTGGTCCACATGTACCTGACAAGGTGTCATATCAAGTTTCAATAATTGTATCTGTCTTCCAATTATCACAAGTCAGGTCTTGATGCTCTATAACATGGGATAAAATGATATTATCTACCATATAATTTATCTGAGTACTTATTGTTGGGAAAGAAGTGCAAAAAGCAATTGCTATCACACAGATCACAATAGTACACTTCTTACTTCTCTGCCAATAGTTCCATCTTTGGGACACTTTTAAACACTCACGAATGTCTTGGAAGCAAGGGCAGTAGAAGCACATATGTGCTGTGGCAATGTTCAGACTGGAGATTCCTTGTTTGGGTGTTGAATAGGGGTGTGGTCATTGTGGTACCAATATGTCCCAAATATCCTAATTGTCCTGCTTTCCTTCATAAGCCTTATGTAAGAATGATGCAGCTAATGAACTCATTAAATGAACCCAGAACCTGAGGTGGTAAAATTGGATGACTGTATAGGAAATCTGGAAAATATTTATTCAGGAGTCCTGGGAAACTGAAGGAAAAGGTGGACAGTAACTAGGAAAAATAATACTAATCTATCATAATGGCAGTTCTTTGTGACTAAGGACCTATTAACTACCCTGATTCTAATTCTCAATTTTTAGTTTTTAAAAATTATTTGTTAGTTCTATACAGCCCAGTGTTGGATAAAAACATGGTCAGATTGGTATATTGGCTCAGTCATGAAATCGCTGGTTCATGGAGTCATTCACATATATAATCTTAAGTAAATCACCCATTTATAAAGAAAAGTCACACAACTTGCCTTGAAACTCTATACTAAATAGAGATAGGATTCTGAAGACAATGAGTTTAAGAATCACTATGTATAAGATATAAGAATGGTACATTTATACAGGACAAGCCAAGTCCTTATCAGGAATCAAAGGGAAAGGAGAACTAAATTGCTGGAGTCTATTGAGAATTATTTGTCAATCAATATTTATCACTTTTTAATAAAAGATTTTTTAAGACTAATAGGAACTTTCTATGTGTTCAATATTTGTCACCATGATTGGCAGCTTAGGTTCTGAAATGATGCTTAAGTGACCATTGTTGATCTTCTTAGAGATGATGTTAAAGAGAGAAATCCAATATGATATTTAATAAAAGCAAATGAGAACTGTAACATTTGTGGGTAAAGGTAATTTATGCCACTTTGAATGTTGAGGTAATGATGTCTCAAACATTTTTCGTATGAGTGACATTCAATAATTAGTAGGATAGGCCCAGGAGAGAATGTGCTTTTATAATAATTTTTAAATTCAATTTTCACAGTATTTGTAGTACAATTGATAGGCTAACACAAAGAACATCCATGTTATAATCTTCTGGTTTTCAGTAATTTTAATATAATAATTTATTTCTCTGAGTTTAGCTTTACTGTACTAAGATATAATAAGTATAGTATTATTTCATTTACCCTCATTTTTAGTTTTCATAACTACAGTTTTTTTAACAAAAAACCCAACTACTGTTGTCATACCAACAAAATAAAATTTTAAAATTTTAATTGCCAGCATAGCTGGCACAAAAGTGGTTCATCCACTGTAACAAATCTCAGACATGTCACTAATGGAAATATCTGTTATTTTAAATTTTATTTTAACTTTATTTTATGTGCATTAGTGTGAAGGTGTCAGGTCCTCTGCAACTAGATCTTCAGACAGTTGTGAGCTGCCATGTGGGTGCTGAGAATTGAACCCGGGTCCTCTGGAAGAGCAGTCAGTGCTCTTAACCACTGAGCCATCTCTCCAGCCCCTAATGGGAATATCTGGGACTAATTGATCATCCTTAGTGTTTCTGAAATACCTTAATTTGAGCAATCAGGAATTAATATCTAGGGAACAAACACTCTTATATCTTAAATAAATGAGGGTTTTACCTTCCATAAGAGAGATTTTAGAAAGGCTATAAGAAGCATAATTCTGTTTCTTCAACTATGCTTGAAAAAATAATTGTCTGTTCTGTTTAATAAGTGGCAAATTTTGTTTAGGCAAAAATAGGTAATATGGTAAATTTTAACAAAAACATATGACCACCACTCCAATTATGCTACAATTCATTTCTAATACCTCTTAAAATTTCTTTCATGTCCTTATGAAATCACTTGATGCATAGTAAACAATGAGTTCGCATCAACATCGGAGAGTTTATTTGCTTTTCAATTTCATAGCAAAATACTCCATAAAGCATTCATTGTTTATAATCTGGCATGTTTTTATAACTCATGACAATTTTACTGAAAAACATACATTGTCTGTTATGTTTGACTGCTTCATAATATTTCATTATAAGAATATACTAGAAACTCAAAATCTTGATAATACATACTATAAATTGTTAGGCGACTTTGTCCTGATAAATGAGGATGTTCCTACAAAAGCATCCATAAATGTGCATTTTAATCTATGTTCTTAATTGCTGAGGAGTAAATACATAAGTATATGTTTACTTATGGAGAGATTCAAGTTTTCTTTGTCATTAAAGTTTCTTACATTCCTATCTAACATTCTTGTCATTCTAGTAGTTTATTTTTGGTAATTGTTGTTCCTTTTGGAGACTACAGCTCCCAGCATTCCCCTGGACTGGAAGCCGCACAGGCACAGGGCATTTCTCCCAGACGCCCCTGTGTTCCCTGTTAAAAACCCATAGACAAGACAAAAAAGAATAACAGTAATGTCCCAGTTTTAGTTTTGCCAATTCTACAGAATATACAGTTAAGTAGAGTTGTTGAAAAAAAATATCATTTATTGTTAGAGGATAAAATCTCATTCCAACTGTTTTGTTTTTTATTTATCTTTTATTATTGAGATTTGGAAATTATTTTTGTATCTTAGATACAAGTCTTTTAAAGCTAAGACATATTTAGCTGAATGAAATGTGATGGATTTTTATCTATTACTTTTAATGTTCAAGAATATTTTGGTTATGCAATGTCAGGAAGATATTCTTTTATTGCCATAGAAGTGTTGTAGTTTTAGTTTAATT
This sequence comes from Microtus ochrogaster, assembly GCF_000317375.1. Lineage (NCBI taxonomy): Eukaryota > Metazoa > Chordata > Mammalia > Rodentia > Cricetidae > Microtus > Microtus ochrogaster. Next base: position 2,106,122 of record NC_022016.1, read on the forward strand.
GTTTAGGTATGTCATTTATCTGAAATGAACATTTGTATAACGTAAGCTACTAATGGAGGCAGTGCTTTTTCTAATGGAGGCAGTGCTTTTTCCAATGAGATCTTTCTGAAAAATAAATAGTATGACCATACATATTCAGGTTTATTCTTAATCTGCTCTTTTATTTTATCAATTTATTTATTGCTGAAAGAAATAATTTTCATTGCAACACATTTACAGTAAATCTTAAAATTTTACTGTTAGTCTTCTAGGTTTGTTATTTAAGACTGTATTGAGTATTTATATAGGAAACTTCATTAAGCTCCTTACCTTAAACAAATGTTATTTGCCAATAGCTATAACAAAAAGATTCTGTAAAATTTACAGTTTGTATTGAATTTATGTACTATTTCAGGAGAAATGAACATCTAGGGAAAAAGAACATTGACACACACACACCTATTTTAAACTTTTTATTCACATATTTTGAGTTTTAAAAAATTTATATTCTTTGGGGTTCATATGTACAAATAAATAAGAAGATATATTCCCCCATTCAGCATGAGAAACCTACCAGTGTCCATATTCCTCAAGAAGAATAAAAGAATGATCCTACCTACCCTAGAAAATAGCCACAACTAAATAGCTATTTAGTGAGGAAATGGGCCAAGAGATTATCTTGCTTGATATTTTGTTGGCTTAATCTTGTCTAGGTTCTGTGCAAATAACCACATCAAGTGTGAGTTCATGAATGTAACAGGCATGTCATGTCCAGAGGGCAGTATTTCTGGAGTATGCATTTCTCTCTATTCTCCAACAGTTCTCACTTTTTCAGTCTCCTCTTCTGCTTTCCCAGAGCGTTGGCTTTTTGTTAAAGATTTTTCATTTAGTGATGAGCTCTCAGTTTCTTCCTTAACCCTTTACAGGATCTCTGCATTTTGACTGTGTTCATTGCAGAATGCATCACCCCTAAATAAAGTTGAGAGTAGTCCTTGTCTATAAACATGACTGTAAGTTAAAATTCAATGATACGTATTAGCTACCCCATTCCAATCATGCTGCCATTGTGTCAGTGGACATTATTTACCTGGAAGCTTGATATTATTGAATTAGGGGTCACGCATTGCGTAAGTGCATTGAGCTGTTTTCTCCCAGCATTCAAATCAGCATTGTCCAGCACAATGAAAGCTCTTTGGCAGAAAGGGAGGGAAAAACCTAGTCATTTTAAAATAGAGTTTTCAATGTTCTACAGCCAAAATGTATAGTGTCTTCAGCAACAGGTTTTTTTTTTTTTTTAACCAGGAACACATATGTAATGTTTATGACATTTCTTATCTATTTGCTTATTCTGCAGAGAATCTTGGGTTTATATTTTATTATATTTTTCTAATAACTTTTACTTTGATGGCAATGATAAATGATATTTTTAAATTCACTTCTGTAGGTAGAAGATTCTCTCCTGCCAAGTTCCACAAGCATTCAGTACTAAATAAACACACAGAGGCTTATATTAATTATCAATTGTTTGTCCTATTGTTCAGGCTTATTATAAACCAGCTCTTACAACTTAAATTAATCCATAATTCTTATCTATATTTAACCAAGAGGCTTAGTACCTTTTCTCAGTAAGGAATTCTTGTCTTGCTTCCTCTGTATTTGCCTTGTATCTATGTCTCTGCCTTTCTTCTTCCCAGAGCTCTTCTAGTTTGGTTGCCTTGCCTATACTTCCTTCCTGCCTACTGGCCAATCAGCATTTTATTAAACCCATACAAATGACAAATCTTTACAATGTACAACAGCATTATCCCATAGCACACTTCTTCATGTATTTGTTACTACTACTTAAAAACATTCTTTGATGCAGTGATTCTATATCCTACAACTTTGTCTAATATATATCTTTTAAATTTTTAATTAGTATTAATACTTTTAGTATGGTGATATATTTTGTAAATGAGAATGAAATTTCTTCGTAGATTCTCTGCTATTTATTTCTTTTACCTAATAGATTATCCATTGTAAATTTAGATAGAAATGCTCTAAAATATATTTTGGTATTTGTTCTCAACCTCAGAAACTTCAGTATTTCACAATTAAGCATTATAGTCACTCATTGTGTTCAATAAATACTCATATTTTTAAATAAGAAGATTTTTAGTGTTAGTTTTTGTCTATATCTACTACTATTGTAAATGCTGTTATCATGTGCTTTGTTTACACATTGCTTAATATTTTATCATGAATTCAATGTAAGAAGCATATCTCTGATTTGTCTTTTGTATATAACAAAATACATAATTAATTGTTTTCAAATACTGAACCAAATTTACATTTTTTAGAACAATTCACTTGGTCACAATATGTTATATGCTTTGCATTTAATGAGGTATGTTTGACATTGTCATACATATGCATTCATATGTATCAGTGTGGACAATGGCCTGAAATTAATGGATGAATTTCTTACATATCAGATTCTGTATTAAATACGAAGTGATTAATAAAATAATTCTCTATTTCTTTTTCTGTTTGTTTGATTTTGGTTTTTCAAGACACAGTTTCTCTGTATAGTTTGGAGCCTGTCCTGAAACTCCCTCTGTATCCCAGGCTGGTCTGGAACTCACCGAGATCTTTGTGCCTCTACCTTCTGAGTGTTGGGAAAGTCTTGTGTCACCACTGCCCAGACGCATTTACAAGAGTTAGTCCTAGTCCTAGTTAGTTTTAATTGTTTACCTAGCATAGCTTATGATTATCTGAGTGAAAAGTATCAATTTAGGAATTATGTAGATCAAGTACGCCTGAGTGCATGTCTGTGCGGGATGGTCTCAATTATTAACTGCTCTAAGAGGACCCAGATCATTGAGGGTAGCAGATCATGTGTATAAAATAGCTATAGGAACTTGGGCGGGTATATTTGATAAAAATACATCATATTTGTATGAAATCAATAAAAATGGTAACTAAGCATGGACCTGAAATAACAATCCAATAATCAGTGTACCCTCAACTTTCTGCTTTCTGCTTGTGCTCCTGCCCTGACTTCTCTCTGTGGTGACTGTCACTTGGATATGTAGGCAAAATACTTCTTTCTGAGACAATCTTGGTCAGAAGCTTTATCACAGCAACAGAAAAAAAAAAAATAGAGTGGTTCTTCTTTACCTGTAATCCTTGGTGCAATTAACTTTTGGATATATATGTACCTACATTTTCTTCACGTCATATAGTTAATCATAATTTTTCACATGAATAAAAAGAAAAAGAAATATTTATGCAAAGAGAGATAAATTTGATTTTAAGGCTAGGGCTAGTTTTGTAGTATTGTAGTATTGATAGATTTTCAAGCTAACCAGAATTAAGTTGTCTATGACACTCTGTCTAAAATTCTATTTACTTCTTAAAGGACTTTTACTGAGGTTTTCTCTGTAATTCATCAATATAACAATTGTTTTTTCTGGTTAGTTTTTGCACTCAGTTTAACTAGAGTTTTTCAATTTTATTGCTCATTTCACAGACTGAAATTTAGGTTTTATGGATTTGTAGTTTGGCTGTCTTCAGTTTTAATGACTTCCCTTTTATATGTAATATTTATTGTCTAGTATTAACAAGCAGCACAATTTATTTCTCTACACTATTAGTGCAGAGTTAGATAAGTTTTGTTAATATGCTTTTGTTACCATTCAGTTGAAGATTTTTGTTTTCCTCATAATTTCTTATTTGTATATTGGCATTTAAATAGAAGCTTCCTAATTTAAGAATAGTGACATTTTTTAGCTAATTTGTTTTCTTGTAGCACCCAATTCTGTGTTACCCCCTCGGTACACCACTGTACCACACGCAAATCGGGCAAGGGCCTGGAGATTAAAAGAACACACTGATAGACCTGGTCATTTGAAAGGAAATCAGCCATTTATTCAACCTTGGGGAAATCCTTATCTACCTAGCTGCTGCACAAGGATTTCTGCCCAGGCAGGTGGGAAATTACCATACCAAAGATGGAGTCAACAATGCCCTACAGCTAATCACCAGGTGGGTTAGAGGTAGGACTGGAACAAACAGAATGCTTTAGTTAGCTGACCAGGAACTGTCCTCAAGATGAACCCCAGGAATAAGGGTAGATCCGGGCCCTACATTTTCTTTTTCTTTTTTCTTTTTTTTTCTTTTTTGCTGCTTCAGAATTTTTTTTTATTTTTTTATTTTTTTAAAATTTATTTATTTATTGAGGATTTCTGCCTCCTCCCCACCACCGCCTCCCATTCCCCCCCCTCCCCTGATCAAGTCACTCTCCCTCATCAGCTTGAAGAGCCATCAGGGTTCCCTGACCTGTGGGAAGTCCAAGGACCGCCCACCTCCATCCAGGTTTAGTAAGTTGAGCATCCAAACTGCCCAGGCCCCCCCAAAGCCAGCACGTGCAGTAGGGCCCTACATTTTCTAACTTCTTTTTATTTATCCTATATGGTTTTCATTTCATGTATCTTGATCCTATTAATTTCCCCATTTCTTCATATTCACCCTTCACTCCTGCAACCCTATACCCCAAAATAAGACCAAATTGAAGAGAAAAGGAGAATAGAATGGAAAATATTTTAAAATCTCATCTTGGAAGCTGCAGTCTGACACAGTGATTCATGAGTGTATATCAAACCCCTTTGTCCATATTTCTTTACTTGCAAGTGTTCATTGAAAAGAGTAATAGGTGTGGTTTAAGACCTCTGCTTTCTACAACACCATTGTTTCTAGACCTTCACTGAGACTCTTCTTTATAATCCATTGGAGGCCATGAGAGTTCCAGCAGGTGACAACTAGTAAGTATTCAGATGTTAATCCACCAGAGGAGTGATTCTCTGGCTGTTAATCTTGTCTAGGAAAGTTCTACAGGCTCATCGACTCTGGAAACTGATGCTCACATTTACTAGGACAACTTGGTGTCTCCCCAATACCTGCATTATAGTGTGCAATCCCTTGGGATGTGTACTTATAATCTCATGGTTCCAAAAAAAGAGCATACAATTAACAATCCCAGAGAACCTAGACAACAAAGAGGACCCTAAGAAAGATATATATGGATCTAATATACGTGTGAAATAGAAAAAGACAAGATCTTCTGAGTAAATAGGGAGCATGGGAACCATGGGAGAGGGTTGAAGGGGAGGGGAGAGGAAGAGAGCGGAGAAGAGAAAAATGTATAACTCAATAAAATCAATCAAAAAAACGAAATTAAAAAATGCCCCTACTATAAACCATAGGTTAATAAAAAGTGCCAGAAATGGGTTACAACTTTTGGAGTTATTGGTTAATAGAGTTTGATAAAACTCTCAAAACATAGGATAATTCCAGTGCTCTTAGTTAACAACCATGACTTCAGAGTTAGACACAATTGCTGAAAATACCACATATTTGAGTAAGGGAACTTAGATGAAGTTGGTACTCACCTGAAAAGTTCATCCCTACCACCTAGATTTTACAGTACTCACCTGAAAAGTTCATC
>NC_022016.1:2112064-2113909 GCF_000317375.1 Microtus ochrogaster
ACCTAGATTTTACAGTACTAGAAGGCATTTTGCAAGGTACTAGAAAAGAAAAGAAATTTTTAATCTTGCGGAGTGTTAAATATTCAAATCACAATAATGACAAACTTGAAAAGACCTGTTCACTGGAGCAATAGTGGCATTGCTATCATGAGAGTAGCCAACCATGGAAGTAACCTAATTTCATTGATTTGAAGTTCTGCTCAACCAAAATGAAATCCGCACCTTGTACTCTTATCAGAACATGTTATAATATAGGCCACAGACCATAGGGGAGAAATTGATTCTGTCATCCCTTTAAATTGACATGATATTTAAGCAACTGTCACTGACTAATCATACCTGTAGGTTAGCATGTCTCTCTGACCTCACTGGACATGCTTCTGTTCTACATGACAGAGACCCACAGATGGCTGAGGATCAAAAAAAAAAAAAAAAAAAAAAAAAAAAAGAAATAAGTGACAAAGAAATGAAAAGTGGATCTCACCCCCTTCTCCAAAATCCCAGGGAGTGCTGTGAAAGAGGGAGCAGAGTGATTGTAAAGGTCAATACTGGTGAATGAATGAAAGAAAAAATATCCCTGAACACAGCAGGAGAGCTGTTCACATGCACATTTTATCCACACAACATCCCAGCATGGGTGCAGAGCAGAATTATATAGACCCAGTCCTAGCAGAGGAGCTATTTGAGTTTCACAGTTTCTAAGAAGGGGAAGTCAGTTTTCTTTAAGGATGTGGATCCTGGGTGCCAGTGGACTGAACATCAGAGGATATATATGCAACAAAAATTGAAATTGATGATTCTTTTTTCAAGACAGGGTTTCTCTGCAGTTTTGGAGTCTATCCTGGAGCTAGCTTTTGTAGACCAAGTTGGCCTCAAACTCACAGATATTCTCTTGCCTCTGCCTCCTGAGTGCTGGCTGGGATTAAAGGCAAGCATCACCACTATCCAGAGAATTTGATGAATTTAAAAAAGAAAACAGGATACAAAATTGAGAGGGTACAGAAAAGTGGCTCAAGGAGGAGTTTGCAAAGGAATACAATCAAATACCTTGCATATAACTCTCAAAGACCTGGAGAGGAGAAATGCTTTCAAATTGACTATTTTAGTCTTGGTTTGTTTTTGTCCCATGATCCAAATTTCACATGACTTCATATTCCTTAACTTTGAAGAATTTAAGTACTTCTTGTAGTACATGTACAAACAAAATCTTTGTATTTATCTGCAAACGTTTTCATTTGTCTTCGTAATTTTAAATATATTTTCATTTTGTGTCAGATCCTATGTCGACAGTGTTACTTCTTTTGTTTTCCTCTTAACACTTTCAAGATACCATGTCAGTATCTTTTAGCTTCCTCTTTGTATGATGAAATGTCAGGCTTCATTATTATTATTGTTTTGTTTTATGCAGTATTTTATTTCCCTCTTGCTTTCAGGGAGTTTTTGTTTGAGAGACAAGTTCTGTTCAGTTTCTGTTTTCTTTTGTTGGCTTTCAGATATCTTGAGATTGTTATTCTTTTGCCAGTCTCTATCTCTGTTGTCAGCTGGACATTTAATCCTATATACGAAGTTTTATCATTATCAAGAAATAGAACCCAACATGGTTGTTTTTAATATTTATGCCTGCATTTGCTATTTCTGATGCACTTCATCCTTTTGTGTGGAAGTGTGTTTTGTCACTTCATTTTCTTTCTGTCTAGAAAGTGTCTTTAGTGTTTCCTTTAAATCAGGTAAGCTGATGGCAAAATACTCTGAGCTTTCTTTATTAGAAAAAGCTTATCAATTTCAAAAATATTTTCACTGAGTACTGAGTCCTCTCTCTGTCTCTCTGTAATGCTCTCTCTCTCC
>NC_022016.1:2114009-2126891 GCF_000317375.1 Microtus ochrogaster
GTCTCTCCCTTGCTCCCTCCCTCCTTCTCCTATCTCTACTTCTGTGTGTAAGAGAGATTTCAGAACTGATCTGTTGTGGTTGCCTTACAGATTTTTACAGAACTTTGGATACTTTTAATGTTCAATTCTATATGTACCAGGTTTCCTCTGCTCTGTTTCATTTTAACAATTTAAACTATGGCTTCAGAATTTTGATTAATAAGCTACTCTACATTGTCATCCTTTTGCTTAGCTACTTTAGTCCCCCAACTTCTGTTATATCACTCAGCAGCTTTTCTAAAATTATAGCATCTATTATTGTTTTAAGAAAAAATAAATACTTTTTCTGGACCCTTCTCATCCCGTACTTGACTATTTTTACATTAGACCATTATATGCATCTACAGGGAACTATATCACTTTTCGTTTATTCATACTTCTTCTCTTTGTGTTCAGATTTGACTGCGTTCTTTCCTAAAATTCTTGTCAAAGCTTAGGTCTTATCTTCAGTAGAAAAGGCACCTAGGGCGATAATTAAGCCTTGGGGCCTTCTTCAGAAGAATGAAGTTGATCTTCTCATAGGAGAGTGCAAGGTAGCTATTGAGCTCTTTTCTCTTTTTTTTGCTAGGTAAGGACACAGAATTTTGTTCCTTTGGAAGATTCTGAAGGAAGGGGACATCTTGAAGCGACAGCTACACTCAACAGGAAAAGACCCTCTCACCTTCTGTAATTATGGGAGATAAATGTCTGTCGTTTGTAAACACTGCTTTGGGTTTTTTCTTTCAACAGCATGAGCAGTTTAAAACACAGTGCAGATGCTTGGATAGTATATAGTGTTAGAACTACAGTACTTTGATAAACTTTCCTTCTCAAGCTTAACATTATTAATTCCACACAAGGGTTTGCTCCTGTGGTACGACAGCTATCATCCTTAGAATCCATACATGCTATATTTTATAGTTTCCAATTTCCTCACCATTATTTCTACATAATCCTTTAATTCCTCCAGTAACACAGAGTGGATTTATCTAGTTTCTGTTTCAAAATGCTTATCTGCTAATTCCATCATTTCATTCACATATGAATTTACTTCTATTTACTGATCTTCCCTCAGTTTATGCCACATCACTTGTTATTGAGATGACAATAATTTTTCATAAGATGCCATGTATCTGCCAAGTTTACATTGGAAATTACTCTATTTTCATAGGTTTCCTTTTTTGCCTTTTGTTTTTTCCTAAGAATGCAATACCAAAATAGTTTAAATTTACTACAAAATTGTGAAGACAGACCATATCATTTACATGCCTTTTTGGCGAGGTAGTCACAACTTCAGACTGCAGAATCCTCTTCCCAGAATTCTGTTCTCATTGCCCCACCTCTACTTCCTGCCTGGCTACTGGCCAATCAGCATTTTATTAATCAAGTATGAGAAACAAATGTTTACAGGATAAAACCATTGTCCCACAGCACTTCTCCCCTCCTTTTTAAATAACAAAAACCCTGAATCTAATATTCTTTGTTTAGCTTTTTTCATGACTATTATCCATAACAACTTGTAACCAACATTATAAACAAAGGAAAATAATATCCATAGTCCATATTTTGGGAATGTGGGCATAGTTTATCTAGGCTACTTCCTGCTGACTGGTGGCACTGATAATCTTATGGGGACCTAAAAAATTTAGAATTATGATCAAGTCATGACTGGGGTATCCTGTAAGGCTTGATTATCTCAGGCAGCAGTCTTGAATCTGTTCTGGATGTAGAACTCAGACATCCGTTCCTACCAGAGATTTCTCAGGTTGTCTTTCTTGATCAAACCTGATTTTTCTTTTCTTTTTTTTTTTCTGTTTAAGCAAAAAGGAAGGCTTTAATTTAATATACTAAATTACATATAACAAAACAGGTATCAAGCAAAAATTATAGTTACAATATTTATATCTACTTTATCTTTTATCATAACTAAGGAAAACTATAACTATTAATTCTTCAATTTAATCAAAGACTCCAGAAGGATATAATATTACCTAAGTAAACAGGCAGTGCATTATAAGTGACTTTCAAAACTTTAGAATTGACAGAGACATCTTGCTGCCTGTATAGTCACCCAAAGTTCATCTGTACTATTGAGGCATCCATCTTCAGCTTATAGGCCCATAGTCTCTGGCAGACTTTTCCACGAAGCAGGAAATTTCAAAGACAATTCCACCTATATTGGCAGTTTGTCAGTCATTTTTTTCTGTGTCCTGTAGAGTGTCTGACAGACTCTTTCATGAAGCAGGAACCCTGAAGGAACATCTTACCTTTAGGCAAGTTCAGCAGTCATTTCTTTGTGGGTCCTGCATGTCCAGTTCATGCATCAGTCCAGGCAAGAGCAGTTTCTTGCCCAAATGGCTAACTAACTCCATAAGGAACCTCTTTGATGCCCATCTTCCTCTTGAAGTAATTGGTGCTGCCAGGGACAGATATGTCTCATGTCATGAAAAGTCTTAAGACCTTAAAAGGTTTTAAATGCCATATTTTGAAGGTCTTTGAAAGATTTGAAGAATACATATCTAACTGAAATATATCTCTAGATATCTAGAAAACCTAACTAATATGAATACAAGCCTGACTATTATAGATGACTCTCTATTAACCTATTTTTATTAATTATACATTACATTTCTAAATGACATGGACAAACACAATACCTTAATCAAGAGTATATATATATCTTAAATTTGTACCAATAAACCAATATCCATACCAATGCAAATTATTCATATCTATATCACCTTCCCCTTTAAATGTAAACAAACATTTATGAACAATCATTTATGGAATTTGGGTGGAATTCTTTCCAAACTGCTTCCTGCTTTTTGTTGGATGAAGTAATTTTTGGGGGTGTTCACAGCAACCTTTTGTAGGTGTCTTGATCCATAAAACCACATTAGTCTGGAAGGATTCCATAAGTTCTCATCTTCTGTGGAAACAAAAGCAGAACCTCTTTTCCAAAACAACAAATTATTTTTTTTTATTTTTTTTTTTATTGAGAAAAGGAAAAAAAAAACCTCCTCCCAGCCTCCCATTTCCCTCCCCCTCCTCCCACCCTTCCCCCCTCCTCCCAAAACGAATCCCTAACCTCTCATTTCCTGTGAAAACAAAAGCAAAACCTCCTTTCCAAAGTAACATATCTTTTGACTTCAATTTTGAAGTCAAGACATTTAAAAAATATTTATGTTTTTCTAATCCAGCAGCATTTGTATTTAAATGTCTTTTGGTAGCTCTTGCTCCTTCTTCATATGTCAAACAGTTCAAAGACAATGTAATAATATACAGAATCCAGACTCTCTGTGTATTTTTCATCTTTATGTGGCTTTATTTTATTCTCTATTTCTTTTATTTTTAATTATTGGCTTTTTTATTGAAAAGAAATTTCCGCCTCCTGCCAGCCTCCCATTTCCCTCCCCCTCCTCCCACTCCTCTCCCCCTCCCCTCACTCCTCTCCTCCTCCTTCTCCAGTCTGAAAAGCAGTCAGGGTTCCCTGCCCTGTGGAAAGTCCAAGGTCCCCCCCTCCATCTATGTCTAGGAAGGTGAACATCCAAACTGGCTAGGCTCCCACAAAGCCAGAACAAGAAGCAGAATCAAAACCCAGTGCCATTGTCCTTGGCTTCTCAGCAGCCCTCATTGTCGGCCATATTCAGAGAGTCCGGTTTTATCCCATGCTTTTTCAGTCCTAGTCAAGCTGGCCTTGTTGAGCTCCCAATAGATCAGCTCCACTGTCTTAGTGGGTGGGTGAACCCCTCGTGGTCCTGACTTCCTTGCTCATGTTCTCCCAAATTCTGTGCTCCTCATTGGAACCTTGGAAGCTCATTCCAGTGCTCCAATGTGGGTCTCTGTCTCTATCTCCATCTATCTCCAGATGAAGGTTCTTTGGTTGAGAAAGGGTTTCTCTGTACATCTTTGGCTGTCTTGGAACTCCCTTTGTAGACCTGGCTCTTCTTGAACTCACAAAGATCTTCCTGCCTCTGTCTCTCAAGTGCTGGGATTAAAGGTGTGTGCCACCACACTTTGATCTCACGGAGATCTGCCTGCCTCTTTCTTATACGAGCTGTTCTGTGAATTCTTTCTCATTCTTTCTCAGGTCTAATGAACAAACAAGTAATCTTCACTCTCTGTTACCCTATTTTTCCCATTGTGGCAATTTGTCGGGGACTGGTGACATCAGGATGAGTTTATGTACTTCTTTGTCTTGCATGCTCCTCTGTTCTCCTCATGTTTCATATTGAAAAGCCACTCTTAGATGCGTTTTTCTAGCTTTCTAGTATTTACAATGGGAAGATAAATTCAGTCTCAGTTACTTCACATGGGTTGGGTCAGAAAAATGTGGTTTTGTGATGGCTTTAAGTCTTTGTCTCCTCCCAGTCTTCTCAAGAGTGTTGAAGATTCTCACAACAGTAATAGGCTTAAAACTCAAAATCTTGATGTTTCTTGCATGAAACTGTTGGAAGCAGTTACCTACATTTGGTGTGAACATTTAATGCAGCACTAATTTCACTGCATCTTAATAAGTCTACTTTTTATAGACACTTCTAATAGCCTTTAAAAAATCCCTTATGATTTGTTAAAAATCTTTCTTTATGCAATTGCATTTTATTATCTTTTTCCTTCTTTCCATTCATAATCTAAGGTTTCTTTAATCTTGGATAAATTTCCATTTTACTCTAAAAAGTATTTTCTAATAACAAGAAAAGAACAATATCTAAATTTGTACACCACTCTTTTATTAACATAATTTTACATGTGTTGTCTTAGTAGAGAAGGTGTAATTAGTATCATTACTAAATATGAATAAACACATTGAGAAAAGGGTGCCAAACGTTGAGTCTCTCACAGCTTCGTTCATTTTAGTGAGATGTGTGCCTTGTGTGCCATGGACAAAAGAAAGGAAGGATTATAATAAATAAGCAATTTTTATTTGTGCAACTTTCCATGTGTCTTGGTACCATTCATTGTAAGGAGGTATGAAAACTTAGACTCAAATCTCTGCATGCAACAATATATTACCTAAACTTTTATAATATCATAAATCAGTACATCTCATATATACAAAATAGTCTTTGGTTTATAGTATCTGACATGCTTGCTTTTCTGTCTAGTGCAGAAATAAAAGTATTAGATACCTCGAATAGGTGGTGGGAATGATCTGGAGGCAAAATCTTGTTTGCCAAATGATGACAACAGTAGACAGAGTTCCATGGTGTGGGAGGTCCTTCTGTCTATGTGTTTCTTTCATTGGCTATTGAATAAAGAAACTGCCTTGGCCCGATGAAAGGGCAGAACTTAGGTAGTCAGGGAAAACTGGACTGAACTCTGGGAGAAGGAAGGCGAGACAGAGAAGCCATGGAGCTGCCAGAGAGAGACATTGGGAATTTTACCCAATAAGCAACAGCCTCATGGTGATAAGCAGAAATGGGTTAAACTAAGATGTAAGAGTTAGTCAATAAGAAGTTAGAGCTAATGGCAAAAAAAAAAAAGCGTTTTAAATAATACAGTTTCTGTGCGATTATTTTGCGGGTCTGGGTAGCCAGGAAATAAACAAGCAGACAAACAGTCTCCTCCCGACAGTTCTAAAACATGTTCTACAAATTAATTTAACTAGTTGTGGCATATGTGTGTAGATTGCTACCTTCCTCAACTAAAGATTATCATTATTAGCAAAGGACTTTCAAGGACAGTCTGAGGATATTTTGTAAATGGGATAGATACAGTTAGATACAAGTCTTTGTATGGAGAGTAACTTATCTAAGAAGTCTCTTTGAAGAGGGCTGGAGACAGAATTCAGTGAATAGGAGAATACACATTATTTATTATTATTGTTTTGTTTAGCACTCTGGGTAATTCAGTCACTTTTGGAAAAACAAAATTGAATTACAAGTGAATAAACAAACAAGTGAAGTAACATGATTCTCTATTTAGAACACATTCAGGAAATTAACTCTCAGATAAAGGTTTTAAAATTTGAACTCACACAGAATGTTTAGCTTTGAGAAGTATGTTTTCAGATAAAGGAGGTTAAGGATACTGAATATTGAAGAATGCCAGAAATTGGGAAGGAGTAAAGGACTGGCAGATACACTCACTATTGTTACCTATGGATATATAGGGTCTAAGGTCATCCCTAGCTATTAACTTTTATCATTCTTCAAAAATGAATGGAGAGCAAATCTTCCAAAGTTTATGTTACACAGTTAGGAGGGGTATTTTGAGGTTTTTTTCTTTTAAATCTGGTTCAACAAAATTGCCATCTGTTTACATCATTATGACAAAGTGTCATGTATTGTATTGACATTCTGCTAATATTTTGTTCTTGTGCTACATTGAATTAAAAAAGCCATTGTAATGATTACAGACAAAGAGAGAATGCATTGTGTCATATAGTTTTCTTGGGGGTTGTTTTTATATTAGAATCCTCCATTGGGTTTGTATATCAGTTTGATTGGGGCTTAGAGTATAGAATTATGGCTTATTCTAAGAGATTCTTTTTATTTTATTTTATTTTTTTTAAATTTTATTTATTTATTAAGGATTTCTGCCTCCTCCCCGCCACTGCCTCCCATTTCCCTCCCCCTCCCCCGATCAAGTCCCTCTCCCTCATCAGCTTGAAGAGCAATCAGGGTTCCCTGACCTGTGGGAAGTCCAAGGACCACCCACCTCCATCCAGGTTTAGTAAGTTGAGCATCCAAACTGCCTAGGCTCAAGAGATTCTTTTATAATAATAATAAAATTAGACTCAAGTGTTTGACTCACTCAGTTATCAACACAGAATGTATTTGATATCATAAATGAGATAAGGATCTAGTCTGGTTCTTTATCTCCAAAATGGAAATTTGATCATTATTATTTATTAAATAAACCATTTTATTTAAATAAAAATATTTATTTCCAAAATCTTAGAAGATCATAGTTTGCTTTGGTCAGTTTTTCTTTTGATCTGACTGCCTGTATTCCCACAGAGAAATGTACCATTTACCTATAATAACTTTGAAATGATGCAATATTCAAGACTAGTGATTCTTCCCCATTTTTAAAAGTGACAAACTCAATTATAAAATATTCTAGATCAATTTTAGAATAGTTTTAGTATTTTTCTATATAAATTGCTTTGAAATTAAAATTTACACAATATATGGTAAGGAGGTTCTTTTGCTTATGTGTTGCTTTCATTGGTTAATGAATAAAGAAACTGCCTTGGCCTTTTGATAGGGCAGAACTTAGGTATGCATGGAAAACAGAACTGAATGCTGGGAGGAGGGATGTGGAGTCAGGGAGAAGCCATTGATCCTCTGCCTGATACAGATGCTGTTTAGAATCTTTCCCAGTAAGCCACTACCACCTGGCAATATATAGATTAATAAAAATGGGTTAAATCAAGATGTGAGAGTTAGCCAATAAGAAATTAGAGCTAATGGCCCAAGCAGTATTTTAATGAACACAATTTTCTGTGTGGTTATTTCAGGGCTAAGCTATCTGGGTGGCTGGGATGAACAACTGTGCCCTTCCCCTGCAACAAATAAATGTTTTTAAAAAAGATGGTTGCACATTTTAAAATAACTTATTTCAGTCTATGTAGCTGAATGGCACAGTGCTAGTGTAACATGTACTAGTCCTTGGATTAAATCTGTCTTGTTGCAGTTGTTTTAATTAACAACAATAGTACCTTTCCATTTAAATAAAAGATTTTTTCTAAATTCTTCTTTTTAACTGCTAATATTCTTTTATGGGTACTATTTTTTACTTGTTATATTGTTATATTTTTCTGTTTCTCTCATAACTTTATTGTATCACTATTTTAATTATGCTTTCTATAACACTTATTCATAGGCCTGATGATTTTTCAAATAACATGATAGTTTTTCCTTTGCATTTAAATGAATTCATGAACATGTATAAATTAGATAATGAGAATGTTCCTGGAATCTATTGACGAAATTAAGTGAACATCTTTCAATGTGTCCCATCATATTTTCTAGCCCTTCATGATGGCAGTTGCTTCCTCACACTATTGGTTTTGAAACAGAGTTCAATCATACCATTTGCTCTCTTTGATCATTGATGTCATCAAAGAGATATGAAGTTGGTGGTTCATAGAAGGGACAGGATTTACATAAGAGCCCACAGTAACAGAGAAGCTGAGCTTGAAGCTATATAAAGGGAACTGTGATCTATGCTCAGTACCCTGCTCAGCTACTCATCAGGTGTGTCTGCCTCCTTTGAAACCAGTCTCAGCATTTTTCAATTAGATACTGTAATAATGTATTCTATTTGAGAATATTCCAGTGTTATTTTCTGGTGGTATGCCAATGACAGTCTTAAATATGCCTGTTAAAATCGTATTCACCCCCACTCACTAGGAGCAAAAATAAAGAATCCAAGGGTTCCATGAGATGGAGCATTACAGCCTCACAAAACCTAATGAGACCAGAGGCATCAAATGTGTCCAGAAATATTGAAATGTCTGTCACTCACACATTGTCTTGTGATGTAGAGGTAAGTTAATTCATGTTAATATGCAGAAATGTTTCTAGTAACAACCTGTCAAGACCATAGAGGAATTCATTAAAGAGAGACATGAGAAAAAATTAACACTGGTGAAGAAATGAGAAACTTGTCTGGAGAACAAAAACATTCTCTACTGTGATCCTTAGAGAAGTAATCAGAATTTCTTCCTTTCTAGCAATTCCTATTACAAGTAATTATACCTTAGGCTTAACAATTGAGAAAGTTCACAAAATCAACCTCTGTTCTTTTAGGTGGACATGAGAATATCATATATGGTGGAGGGTTACTAATTATCAGTGGAAAATATGCACGTATTTTTAAAATTGGCCTAGAGAAATGACTCAATAAAGTGCTTGACACACAGGTGTGAGGACATGAATGCATTAGCCCCCCAAACCCACATGAAAAAGCCAAGCCCAGTAGTATATACTTGTATTCCCAACATTGGGGAGGTTGGGAGAGGTGACCTATGGGGATTAATTGACTAGCAAGACTAACCTAATTACAATGGTCGAAGATCAATAAGAGACCCAAATTTAAATACAAACAAACAAGAGCAAAAATCAAAATGGAATTTTCTGGGGGGACTAATACATGAAGTTATTTTCATTTCTACACAAATGTATATATGTATATATATACGATTTCATATGAGTGTACATTCACGCACAAAGCAATACATATGTATGTACATATGCAGGCTTACACAAAGATGAATACAAAATTATCAGTAATGTTTAAGAGAGTCATAGTTACAAACAATATCATGCATATATAATGATGATAATCTCAAATATTTAGCATAGAAGATGCAGTGATATTAATCTTAGAGATTTTTGATGATAATTTTGTGGGATGAACAAGACATGATAAGTCTATCCCTTTATTAATTTTTCAACATACGTTCTCTTCCATTAATTTTTCAACCCATGCTGTGTGATTCCTTTTTGAACACTTCAAGAGCTATATAAGTATAATCATCTAAGCCCATATTATATTACCTCGACGTATATAATTTCAGTGCTGTCCAACTTTGGATCTCTTGTCTGAGGAAGTCTATTTCTTCCATTCTCGGTATTCTTCAGTAGCCTGAATTTTTTTTTTGTTTTTGAAGATCATGTGTTTTCTTACATATATGTTAGCATGTCTATTAATGTCCTTGCTCAGTCTTGTTAGGGCAGACATACTGATCAGACTTCATGCCTGTAGCCTGTCTGTCATTTCTGGAGACAAAAATCTCACAATAAACTTCCTGTTTCTCTGGTTCTTAGGTGTGTGTGTGTGTGTGTGTGTGTGTATTCTTAAGACACTATTTATTTGGGCCATCTTTATCAACCTTATGAACCAAATATTAAGGGATATTGTGGAAGAAAGATTGAGAGGAATATAAGGGTCAGAGGCTGGGATAGAGCGAGGGAGTGCTGTGAAATACTATGTTCTGGAAGGACATCCTGAATACACTCAGGATTCACAGAAGCTGTGATTGCTTCTACAGGATCTGCAGAATACCAGTGTCATCAAAACTTCCTTCAGACATGATGGAAGGGCAGAAATCTTGGTTAAGTATATCTTGGCATTTGGTGACTACTCAGGGAAGGAAAGGGGCTTTGGCTGCTGCTGCTGCCACTGCTGCTGCTGCTGCTGCTGCTGCTGCTGCTGCTGCTGCTGATAATTTTGCATGTAGGATATATTGCCCATGCTCGAACGGATGTTCTCACACTGATGTATACATTATCAGTATTGATTATACTTAGTGGTTCATTTAAAATACAAAATTAAAAACACATGAGACTGGGAAAGGGTGTGTGAGGGAGGATATAGGGGATCAAGAAAGATATTGTCGTGAAGTAAAGATATATTCAAAATGTTCTGTTACATGTAAGATATTTTCAAGTAATAAATAAAATTTACCAATTTAGAAAAGTTAGACAAATGTGACTTGGATTTCATGAATGGTTTTAGAAACCCCTATTGAGAATCTCAGATGAGTTGCATAATTGTGAGCATTCTACAAAAATGAATTATCCTTCATCTCATACCTAAAATCTTGATATCTTAGTCTCATACATATGTCTTACTAATAATGCTGTATAATTATAATAATGTAACCATCTTTCTGATGCTGATCATTCATTTGTAAAATAGAGAAAATGCTGGTAACTCCCTTAAGTACTTCTTAAGCAAACATAAGAGAGAATGTCTAAAAATTTCCCTGGTAAGTTTATTTTATAAGTGTTCTAGAAGGAGTTGGGTAAACCATGAACACGAAGTTTATAACATAATATTTAATACAAAGCAAATATCAGTACCTTCCACAAATTTACTGTTAAGAATATTCTGTCATAATAAAAAACTGGCAAATAAATCTATTTAAATGTGTAAGATGAGATTTATAGAAGAAATTGAAGGTCATATGTCTATGTTCTCCACGAGCATAAAATGATTAAGGTTGACTGTATGGCATTAATGAAAAAGTATTTTATTAGAATTATTAACAATTATGCTATGAGAAAAAGTACCCCAGCATAAGAGGAAGGCTGATGCAATTGGTATTATATATTAACCAATTATTTTTCTGGAAATTGTGTTTGTGTGTGTATCTGTGTGTGTGAGGGTTCAAATGTGTATGGATGCTTGTGTGGGTATGGCACCCATGTACACAGTGATCCTGTGGTCAGAACACAGCTGTGTTAGTCTTCGCATTACTTCTACCTTTTTCTTTTTATCAGAGACAATGTCACTCATTTGCCTAAAACTTTGCTGTGTAGATCAGAATAGCTGCCCTGTGAGGTTTTAGGGCTCTACCTGCATTGTGTTCTTGTAGTTTTATTGTATTTACTCGTGAGTCAGTACACTTGGCTATTAGATAAATGGTGGAACTCTCATACTTCTAGACTTCAACAAATGAGTCATTTCCCTATCCACAGAGAAATGTATAACAAATAAAAGTCTCACCAGTACTTATATGGAAAACTAGTTATTTATTTCTACCCATTATGATGACAGTGTAAAGTTGAAAACTGTTGTCCTTCAAAAATAAGCATTTGCTATGGGATAATGCTTCTGTACAGTGTAAGGATTTGTCACTCATATTTGTTTGATAAAACACTGATTGACTAGTAGCCAGGCAGTAAGTATTGGTGGGACAATCATAATAGGAGAATTCTGGGAAGAGGATAGGCACAGACACATTCACCAGCCAAATACAGGGGAAACAAGATGAGAATGATGCACTGAGGAAAGGTACCAATCCACATGGCTAAACATAGACAAAAGTTATGGATGAATTTAAGTTGTAAGTGCTAGCTAATAATAAGCCGGAACTAATATATCAAATGTATGTATGTATGTATATATATATGAAACCTGTGTGTTTCATTGGAAATGAACAGCTGGGGGATGGGGTGGGACAGAAACTTCTGCAACAGCTTTTGATTAGAAGATACTTTTGAGGTAAAATTTTGATAAATATGAAATAAATAAGGTTTAATTAAACTATTCATTGATGACTCAGTCTTTTCATTGGCATTACTTACGTCGCCAAAGTATAAAAAGACTTTAATTAATCCTGAATGAAAGCATAAATTTTTAGATAATTTTGATACACAGCTATAAAGTGACATTAAAAATAAACATTGTCCTCTCAAAAGTTTGCTGTAAATTACTTTTAAAAGTAGCTTTATTTATATTTTATGTATGTTGGTGTTATGCAGTACATGCAGTATGTCTGTATGAGAAGGTGAGATTTCCTGGGACTTGAACCCGGGTCCTCTGAAAGAGCAGGTATCACTCCCAATCATTGAGCCATTTCTCCAGCCCAGATTTATATAAGATTTACTTTATTTTTATTGAGACATGGTCTCATGATATAGTCATGGATATCTTAAGATGAC
This sequence comes from Microtus ochrogaster, assembly GCF_000317375.1. Classification (NCBI taxonomy): domain Eukaryota; kingdom Metazoa; phylum Chordata; class Mammalia; order Rodentia; family Cricetidae; genus Microtus; species Microtus ochrogaster. The sequence continues at coordinate 2,126,429 of NC_022016.1, forward strand.
TGTGTAATCCAGGCTGTCTTTGAATTCAGATATCTCCCTGCTATTACCTATTGAGTGCTTATATTAAAGACTGTGACACCTTGACCAACCCTCAAAGTCCTACTCTTGATATCATTTCTTACATAAATTATTTTATTTATATCAGACTTATATTTATGCACAAGGCCTATTGTAATGGCATTTATGAGATGTGATTCATAACAGAAGCTACTCATTAAAAATGAATTAATACAAGTTGGTATATTTAAATGAATACAATATATGGGGGCTAGGAAGATGACTGACAAAAAGAGCATGGTAAATACAAAGAACAAAGTTCACATTCCTAGCACCCACTTAAAATATATGTAATCTCTGTAATGGGAAGGCAGAGACAGCTAGTATAAATTGCAATTGATCTCCAGACTCAGAAAGAAACCCTGTCTCAAATAGTAATGTCGTGACCAGTAAGAGTTGCTGGGGA
>NC_022016.1:2129581-2130585 GCF_000317375.1 Microtus ochrogaster
CTCTTATTTCAACAAAGAGTGTACTATATTGACCTGTGGTCTCCCCTGTGCACAGGTGCACACTTACTTGCCAGAATATACCCATATATGAACATATTCACACATATATCACACACATATGAATCATGGTAGAAAACTGGCAATGGTGAGTATCTAGCAGAATCATTCCAGTTTATCACATATAACTACATAACTATTATTTCAAACATAAAATAAATAAATGTACATTAAAATATTTATAAAACTACAGACAAGATACATGATGGAGTCTGAGCTGACATTTGGTTGTTGCCCACTATTAATCACTTGGTCTCCAAATGTGTGATATATATGTAATATGCATATCCCTTGATATGACAGAACTATGCAGAGATGAAAAGGTAATGGAGAATGGTGGTAGAGTGGACATCAAATTTAAGTGTCTATATATCACACTTATTTAAAGTATACTTGAAGAGTTTTCTCTAGGAGGAAAATAAGGTGAAAAGGGTAATATTGGTGGGCAGAAATAAAGTAGTTTGGAAAAGAGTAGAAGAAATCTTTCAGAATAAGATTAAGGTATATTCACCCTGTGGCCAGCATATTGCATATGTACCTATTCCATAATAGCCATGAATGCATCCCAACACAAAATACTAAACTTATTTAAAATATTATGAAACTTTTTAGACATATTATTTTATATTTTTACTGAGTTGAATTATTTATTAACATTTATGTGTATATCTGTATTTTTGTAGGTGGAGATATAGGTATCAATCAGAGGAGGACTTGTAGGAGTCACTTCTATATTTATAACTTGTGAGTCCAGGAGATTGACCCCAGGTTAAAAAGTTTAGGGAAAAGTTACTTTAACAGCTGATTCATTTGTTTGCTCTTAAGATTTTTTGAAAATTAATTATGTGTTTCTTACCTCTGAGTAGTACTCTAATATGTATATATTCCACACTTTCTTCATCCATTCTTCCATTGAAGGGCATCTAGGTTGTTTCCAGGTTCTGGCT
>NC_022016.1:2131132-2131850 GCF_000317375.1 Microtus ochrogaster
AGGTCCCATTTATTCAATGTTGCCCTTAACGTCTGTGCTGCTGCGGTTATATGTAAAAAGTGGTCTCCTGTGCCCATGTACTGTAGAGTACTTCCCACTTTCTCTTCTATCAGGTTTCTTGAGAATAAACTTTTTAGTTGGCACCCTTTGTTGCAAGGTCATGAGGTTGGACATGCTTATCAGCATGCAGTCTGAAGATCTCTATAGCAGTGATTTCAGTTCAGGAATGTTTTGTTTGTTTGTTTGGTTTTGTTTTTGATAGTTTTTATTTTTTGTTCTATGAGAAGATATTTGGCTGCATCCACATACTTTTTTTTGGGGGGGGGATTTTTCGAGACAGGATTTCTCCGTAGCTTTTGGTTCCTGTCCTGGAATTAGCTCTTGTAGACCAGGCTGGCCTCGAACTCACAGAGATCAGCCAGACTCTGCCTCCCGAGTGCTGGGATTAAAGGCGTGAGACACCACCGCCCGGCCCACATTTATAACTGAAGACTAGCACCACTTTTAGCTAGTTGCTAGAGGTCAGAAAAGCAATAAGCATCCTTCAACACAAAACATAGTTTTCCATAGGAAAGAGTCATCTAGACTGCCCAAGCTGAGAAACATGCTTGTAATTTGTGATATCCACCATAGATGAGGCAACTTATGAAGAGGATTATTTCCTTTATTTAAGAGGTTAAAAGTATTTGTCAAAGTATAGCATTTACTGTTTTTTTTT